>NC_060910.1:1434847-1559847 GCF_014805685.1 Silurus meridionalis
GCTCGACGTGCTCGGCCCGCGCGTGCCGTGGATCAGCCGGTACCGGATGCACGGCAGACCCGTGATCCTGCGCGCCTGGTTCCGCTGCCTGTGGCGGATCTCGTGGAAGTACGTGCTGTGCGTCCTGCCGGCGAGCGCGTGCATCTGGTGCGCGCGGGTGCGCTTTGGCCTCACGGGGCACGAGCGCGTGGACGCTGCGCCGTCGTTGGTCATCGCGTGCGCCGAGTGCTTCTCGTGCCTGCTCGTGTTCGACACGCTTTTCTTCGTGACGCATTACACGGTGCACAGGTGAGACTCCCACTTCCACACACACTCAGACTCTAATCTCAGACTCAGACTCTACACACACACTCAGACTCTAATCCTAAACTTAATTCTGTTTGATTTGGGGGGAAAATAAAAAAGGGCTGCGTGTTGTTTCAGTTCAGATATAAACTAAATTATTATATTTATTACTTTTTATCATATGCATATTCGAAAGAAGAAGAAGACTTTTTATCATGTGCATTTTTTTGATCATTATTTTTTCTGCATGCTGAATATTTTTCATTTCTATAAATCCTGGGAAAAAAATATAATTTTTCAAAAATAGCATTTTCTTCACATCTTCATTTCCAACAGAAATTAATTTGCACAATTTTTACTTTCTTTAATTGCATTACAAAAAATGCAATACAGAGAATTTAATAAAGGCTTTTCATATTTAATACTTTATTATTGTGTATAATGAGATTATCTGATTCTCCAGATGGAATGATTAATGTAAAAAACAAATCCTTTATAAAAAATAATATTGAGGTTTGAGATACTGAGTATTGATGAGATGTAAAGATGCACTCCTAGAAGCTTTCCTTCAGACTCCTTCAGACTACAGGAGACTACAGGAGACTATAGGAGACTACAGGAGACTATAGTGGACTTCTAGAATTAATATAGACTTCTCTAAAGTTTCTGTTTAGCATAGACTACTTTATATTGCTATAATCACTATAGACTGTTATAATCACTATAGACTGTTACTCTACACTACTTTATGCAGTGATATTACGGACTGTCAGAACTGTTATTCTGTGACATTCACCAGCGCTGTGGTATAAACCTTTTTTAACCACCACTCCTGCTGTTGTTCCTCAGAAACTCCTGGTTCTTTAAGATCTTCCATCAGTCTCATCACATGAACAAGTACACTTTTGCACTCGCGGCTCAGGACTCCGGCATCGCGGAGCTCGTCTCTCAGCAGGTCTTGGCCATGTGTAGCACCATTTGGTGGGCTGCCACCCAATCAGCGAGATCCTCTTCTACCTGATGAACATCTGGCTGGCAGTGGAGGACCACTGCGGTTACAACTTCCCCTGGGGTCTACACAGGATCCTGCCCTTTTTTGGAGGAGCTCCTTTCCACCAGGCCCATCATCAGCACTTTACAGGGAACTACGCCCCGTATTTCACACACTGGGATCTCATATTTGGGACGGCAATAAACACGTGAACGGACTGTTTTGGGTTTGTACTGGAGAACTCTTAATAATAACTCAATAATCATATCTGTGTCCAGGTCACATTGTTTGGTCACTGACTGTATGGAAACTGATGTGAGCTCGTCGTACCTACAGCAGTAACATCATGCTGTTTGCCTGAAGAACAGATCAGTAAAAATCCTACGCTGTGGAATATAATCTGCTTTTGATATTTATGCTGATGTATAAATTAAAGCACCGTATTATCAGACTGCACATCTGGATGGATCTGAAAACAATATTTTGGTTTCGAAACGCTTTCTGTCTACACTGGAGTTAAAAATAAATGCTCTTCCTCACATAACATCACACCAAAATATAAAGATGACTTTGGTTAAAAACACTTCTTCAGTCTTCACATCTTCAGTCCACATTACATTGAAATGATGGTTTTCAAATGGATCCATTTGGGAGAGTGTATTTTATTTTCAGACCAAAACGCAGAGAAAATGTTGCGATTTTGGATGAAACCTCGAAGCTTCTTGTTTTTTTCCCACATTTCACTTCATCCTATCATTCATTCTAACGCCACCTAGTGTTTCTACATGATTTCTCAAAAAAATATATTCACCTGCATGTTTTACAGAAAAGGCTTTTATGTATATATTATTTGTATACACGCGATCGAGCCTCATTTTAACACCAGGATCATGTTCATAATCTGAACAATGTTCATGTCTTTGCAATAAAAACAGTTCACAATCCAGCAACTTTGTTTAATTTTCTTTTTCCCCCCCTCTGGTGATGATGCTTGCAAATTTTCAGAATTTGCCATGAAAAATGGAGATGATTTTTGATTGCTGCATGATGTGGTGGATTTTCCAGAATACTTCCTGCTGAATAGGTCTTTATAAATGAGGTGGAGCGTCTATGGATTGGACTTGTTTGTCCAACAGGCACTCTGTAAGATTGAGCTCTGAAGAATTAACACCTTTAGGTAGATGTTGCAGAACATCAAAGTAACATCCACATAAATGCACAGAACCCAAATAGAACATCACCTAGAGAGTCACACTGCCTCCACCAGCTTGCATTTCTCTCATACTGAGCAGGTGCTCCAGATGTTCCCCAGAAAACCCGTGTCCATACACCCAGCCATCTACATAAAAAAAATAGGACTCATCAGACCAGGCCTCCTTCTTGCATCGCTCCATGGTCCAGTTTTGATGCTCACGTGTCTATTGAATGTTCTTTAGGTGGTATACAGGGGTCACACTATGCTTTCAGATCTTTTTGCAGCTTCTGATTTGTTTGAATCTGATCCAGATTTCACTTTGTGCCAGAGTAGCTTTTCTGTTGGATTGAACAAGACTTCACTTCTCCTGTGCATCAACAAGCCTCGAGTGCCCATGACCCTCTCACTGGTTCACTTTTATTCCTTGTTATGTTTTTTTTGAAGGTTTCAGTAGGTCCTGACCAATGCACTCTGGGAAAACCACACAAAAGCTGCTGTTTGGTCCTTGTTAAGTGAAGTTGGATTAAATTATCTGCAAGTGGTTTTACTTTGTTTCTACTTGAGCAATGCGCTGGACTTTCTCGCTCCTCCCACGCTTTACTCAGCGATGAGACACTGAAACAGTTCGATGATTAAACCCATCTGTGTGTACGGTGTGTGAGCTTCAGCCTGAGGCTTCATCTGTGCACCAGTGTTCTGAGAGGGACGTTGACTTTCTGCAGAAGTGCCAGATAAAAGAATTCTCTTCTGCTTTTATTACAGGCGTTCCGATCCCCGGTCTCTGGAATCACCGCATCGATGCCGTTCTTTCTCATGTAGCATTATTTATTCCACTATATTTAACAACAGGGTGTCTTAAGTATTCAAATTAAGAGACGAGAGTAATATTAGCATACACAGTAATATTTCAGCAGTGAAATGAGGTTCATTGGATTAACAGGAAATATGCAATATGCATCAACGAATGTGCATAAATTTTGGCACCCCAATAGAAAAGTCACATCAATATTTAGTCGAGTCTCCTTTAGCAGAAATAACAGCCTCTAGATGCTTCCTGTAGCCTGTAATAAGTGTCTGGATTCTGGATGAATGTATTTTGGACCATTCCTCCTCACAAAACATCTCCAGTTGAGGTATGGTTTGATGGTTGCTGAGCATGGACAGCCCGCTTCAAATCACCCCACATATGTTCAATGACATTCAGGTCTGGGGCCTGGGATGGCCATTCCAGAACATTAGACTTGTTCCTCTGCATAAATGCCTGAGTAGGTTTTGAGCAGTGTTTTTGGCTGTTGTCTTGTTGAAATATCCAGCCCTGGTGTAACTTTAACTTTGTGACTGATTCCTCAACATTATTCTCAAGAATCTGCTGATATTAAGTGGAATCCATGTGACCCTCAACTTTAACCAGATTCCCAGTACCGCCACTGGCCACACAGCCCCAAAGCATGATGGAACCTCGCCCAGATTTTACTGTGGGTGGCAAGTGTTTTTCTTGGAATGCTTTTGCTGTTGATGTTGTAGGTCTTTGGAGGTGGTTTGTGGGCTGTTTTTGACCGGTTTCACCATCCTGTTTCTCCAATATTTTATGTGGCCTGACACTTCTGGCCTTAACAAGAACTGTGCCTGTGGTCTTCCATTTCCTCACTATGTTCCTCACAGTAGACAGCTTATATCTCTGCAAACTTTTTGTAGCCTTCCCCTAAACCATAACGTTGAACAATCAATTTTCAGGTCATTTGAGAGTTGTTTTGAGACCCCAATTTGGGGGTTCGGAGTCAAACAGAACAACAACTTGCAATTGGCCACCTTAAATACCTTTTTTCATGATGGAATGCGCCTGTCTATGAAGTTCAAGGCTTAATGAGCTCACCAAACCAATTGTGTGTTCCAATTAATCAGTGCTAAATCATTGCAGGTATTCAAATCAACAAAATGACAAGGGTGCCCAAATTTATGCACCTGTCTAATTTCGTTTTGATGCACATTACGCATTTTCTGTTTCTGAAATATTATTCAGTGATTTTATACATCAAAATGAAATTGCTGATCCAAACACAGAAATATTAATAAATGAAAATCATGGACATTGTCAGGGCTTCCTAAACGTTTTCATACAACTGTATACAGTACAGTATAGAAATACATAAGAAAAAACAACAATAATAGTAATTACACCATCGAACAAACACATTGCACAGTTTAGAATGTTGTTATTGCACAAAAATTGTAATATTTGTTAAAACATAGCAGCCTGCGCTTGGTTACGCGCTGACATAATGTAACGTGAATCCGAGTAACACGTGAACTCTTCGTCTTTCACAGTAGACAGCGGCTGAAGATGAAGGCTTTGGAATTCTTTTATTTTGTCTGATAATTCTTTATGCAGAAGGATTGCTGTTTGAGTGGCGTTCGAGTTGCTGCATCGTCCCGTGCTCTCTTAGCGCCAGCCAACTTGGAAAACTGCTCATATTCCTTTACGTGACTGAACTTTAAATATCTGATAAGGTTGGTGGTGTTGAGATGTTTTAGGTGCTTTCCGGCTCGTTGAATTTTTCAGGTTCACACGTTGCAAATTGCTAATGTATTGTCCTTTTCATGCAGCTTGTAGAATTGCCAGAACGGCGAAACCATTTTCGCGGCACGTGAAAAATTTGTCTTGTGAGTTTCGCATCATCTGATCGGTCCTTCTGGATCGGCCTTTTAGAGAACCCTTAGGTTTTACCCATCAAATGCTGAGGTTTGAGATTTGTTTTAGAGGTTTTTCCACCACACAAGGCAGTTAGCTCCTTACACTGGACCACTTTTCCTGTTCTTTTTTCCTCACCCCTCACCGGTTCCTCACCCTGAGAGAGTTGTGATTTCATCCAACATTCTATTGAGTCTAGTTTGTTTCTCTGAGGGAGCCAAATGTTCTACGTAGGATCCTACAACACATGAATTTTCTTGTACATTTGTAGAAAAAAACAGATAGGTTCCAAGCAGGGTCATTTTAAGAAGCAAAGAGCTATTAACATTCCAAAGAACCACAGAGGAACCCATGAAAACGAGGAGAGAACAACCTTAAATAGTTATTAGAACATTAGGCAATGATGATAAATAATACGTTAGTTATTTTGCCCTCTCTAAGAACCCATAAATGTTCTTTCTGGAACCTAAAACTGATGATTTTCCTTTCAGATCGGGTTCTGATTAAAGGATTGAGAGCTTTAATTTTATGTCTGATTGGTGTAGATATCACGCAATTTATACCACGTTCTGCCTGAAATGTTTCAGACCAGAATATTTTGATGAGGGTAATTTTATGAACTACTGAACAAAAGTCCACAGCAGATCAGCCTTCTTTCTTCCCACACTAGAACATCCAGGTGCACCAACAAACATGCAAATCTGGAGTTATTAATAGTCCTGTAGGTGTTTTGAGTTTTCTTTCAGAAGCCCGCCCCTTCCCGACAATGTTAATTAGTAAGTAGTTACTTGATATTCCCTTTCGTAAAAGTTGAAAGATGAGGCCTTCTTACTCCCTGTTACGATAAACAGAGACTTTGAGTTAAAGCATTTTTATTTAATTTAGTAAGATAAGTGTGAAATTATCAGGAAAATTCCTCAGAGCAGGAAGAGTGCATGCAGAAATACGGGTCTTTATCAGAGCTTTGGTGAGTCACAGTGAGAGGGAGACGTACAAAAATGTGTGCGATAAAGAACCTGCTGCTTGAACTTGTGATACAGTTGTGAACTTTAGAAACTAGTTTTCATCATTAATAAAACTATCCAGAAACTTATGAGGAACCATGGTGTCTTTCATAGTGTTAAAAAAACATGTAAGTGTTTCCATCTAAGTTGAATCTTTGGACACTTGAATGATGTTTGGAGAATTCCACAAGAGATGATCTTCAAACATAATAAATAACGAATCTAGTATTTGTTTCTCTAGTTCTAGTTCACTGATCCAACTCTTCTTTTTATACTGTGAATTAAATGTTTTACCAGAAACGCAGTGATGAATAAAGTGATCCATGCAGATATCTTATCTTTCTACCTTGAAGGTTCTATGTGGAATCCTATGTAGAATCAGATGTTTTGATGGTTTCTAAACAGTAGCATTTTATGAGGCAAAGAATTTCTAACAATCGAAGAAACCACAGAGGAACCATAACAACAATCTGAAAGCCTTAGAGCATTAACCAACACTCTTTTAAACTCTTTTTTTAATTATATCAGATTCTATTGACTCTATTGTTTCTTCCTGTTGGAGAACCTGTAAATGTTCTCTGTGAGTGTGGAATGCAGTTCTGTTCTTTTTTTTTTTTTTTGGAGGTTCCCGTTGATCCAATCTCTGGAGAACATTACTGTTGATGGTTTCAAGTTCAAGTGTATTTCTATAGTGCTTTTCACAATGGACATTGACTCAAAGCAGCTTTATAGAACATAAGAATTAAAGTTAACAATATGTATTTATCCCTGATGAACAGCCATGGCGACTGTGGTGAAGGAAAAACTCCTTTAGATGTTATGAGGGAGAAATCTTGAGAGGAACCAGACTCAAGAGGGAACCTCATCCTCATCTGGGTGGCACCGAATGTCCATTTATTACAGATAAATGATGTTGAGGTGCAGTGATGGAGATCAGAGCAAACTGTAGTCCTGAGTCAGTGTAGCAGACTGTTGATATTAACTACAGTCCAAATCCAAATCCTCAAAGCTCCTGTTTTTACTCCGGAATGTCATGGTTCTCTCAGAGTCAACTCAACTTGATATAATAACTGTGGGGTTTAAAAGAAACATCTGCCCCCTGCTGGAATCTTCATTATTTGAGGTACCAACAAATAGCCTGCACCTTTTGATCTAAGTAGGCGTGGAGGATCATACTGGTACAGAAGTTCACTCAGATACTGCAGCGTGAGAGCGTTAAGTGCTTTATACGTCAGTAGTAGTATTTTATAATCAGTGTGAGATGGAATTGGGAGCAGTGTAGATGATTAAAACAGGGCTGATGTGGTCATATTTTCTAGATCTAGTGAGGACTCTTGCTGCTGCATTCTGAACTAACTGAAGCTTATTTCTGCACTTACTCCAACACCCAGACAGTAAAGCGTTACTGTAGTCTAATCTAAATGTTACAAAAGCATCTACTAGTTTTACTGCATCCTGTAACATCATATTTCCAATTTTAGCGAAATTTCTAAGGTGAAAGAAGGAGATCCTGGTGATATTATTCACGTGAGACTCAAAGGAAAGACTCGGGTCAATAATCACACCAAGGTCTTTCACTGCTGTACACACTAAAACATAAACACCATCCAGAGATGCTACAGAATCGGAAAGTTTACTTCTAGCTGCATGTGGTCCTAGTAAAAGTGCTTCCGTCTTATCTGAGTTGAGCAGAAGAAAGTTATTAAGCATCCACTGTCTAATGTCCTTTACACACTCCTCAACATTTTTAAGCTGATTTCTCTCATCTGGCTTTGCATAAATATACAGCTGTGTGTCATCAGCATAGCAATGGAAGCGAATACCATGTTTACCAAACTTTACCTCAGAGAGTGTGGAGAACTTCCACAGAACTGTGGAGCATTTACATCAACAAACTGATAGCGATCAGTCAGAATAAGACCTGAGCCAGGAGAGAGCCGTTCCTTTTATTCCAACAACGTTCTCAAGTCCAGCAAGCAGAAGATTATAATCAATGGTGTGAAAAGCTGCACTGAGGTCGAGCAACACAAGTAAAGAGACAAAACCCTGATTAGAGACCAATAACAGTCATTTACCACCTTAACTAGCGCCGTCTCTGTGCTATGATGAAGCTGAAATCCTGACTGATACATTTCATAAATATTATTCCTTAGTAGATGTGAGCAGAACTGCTGTGCTACAACCTTTTCTAGAATCTTAGAGATAAAGAGGAGGTTCGATATTGGACTGTAGTTGGACAGCTGACAGGGTGAAGGTCAGGTTTCTTAATTAAAGAGTTGATAACTGCAGATTGAAGGGTTTAGGTTCATAACCAGTGCTGATGGAAACGTTTATTATTTTTAAAAACAGGTTCAGTTACTTCTGGAATGATCTGTTGAAACTTGTTGACTTTTTCTACCATTTTTCATTTATATCCTTTTGTTTTTCTTCATAAACACTGCATTGCCAAAAGTATTCGCTCGTCTGCTTTCACGTGCAAATGAGCTTGAGTAACATCTGATTCTTACTCCATAGAGATTAATATGATGTTATAGAACAGCTTCAACTCTTCTGTAAAGGCTTTCCATAAGCTTTAGGAGTGTGTTAATGGGAATTTTGACCATTCATCCAGAATTTTGGACGAGAAGACCTGGATCTCAGTCTTCGCTCTAATTCATCCCACAGATGTTTTCGGTGCTTTGCGTCGCACTTGGTGATGTAAAGCTTGGATGCAGATGCTCGACCATAGTAACCCATTCCATTAAGCTCTACACACTGTTCTTCAGCTGATCTAAAGGCCACATGAAGTTTGGAGGTCTATAGCTTTTGACTGTGCAAAAAGTTGGACTACGTGTCTCAGTATCCACTGACCCACTCTGTGGTTTTACGTGGTCCAACACTTCGTGGCTGAGTTGCTGTCGTTCCCAATCGCTTCCACTTTGTTATAAGACCACGGTTTACTGTGGAATATTTAGTAGGGAGGAAATTTTATGACTGGACTTATTATTTGTTATTCTGGTTAATAGAGCATTAAAATCTAAAGGATGGAAACACAGTCCCTGGATAAAACCTTTTGCACAATAAATACTGTATATTGAGCTTCCAAGGAAGGGGGTCTTAAACCAATAACCCTGTAACAAGCTAGTGGTGATGTCTAGGGGTAAAAACCACCTTCTCCACCATGGTGCTCAGGGTCCCCCAGTTCACCATCTTTACATGACAGAAAAGAAAATGTAAGTCACGTGTCTGACATATATGAAAAGAGCATATTATTATTAAGCTCATCTAACAATCTGCGGTTAAAACCAGCGAATATCCTCCAGCATTTTGAAATTGTAGACGGCATAAGCAGATTCAGATGATTGATATGTCTAGACTCAATTTTGATTGATCTTATTGATCTTGGATTCTTTATACTTTTTGGATGCGCCACTGACGACTTTTCTGAGCTTCTGCCTCCAAACTCCAATACAGAATGTGCTGGAGGTCTGGCTAGAATTGATCAAAATATCACTAACTGCAGATCTATAACTTTTGATAAATATGTGAGTTTTGAGCTCTTAGTTTCTTTTATTAATGTTTCTGGGTCTGTACTTTTTGCTCTTGTTTACCTCTGATTTTATTCAGGAGTTTGCTGATTTTCTATCTAATGTTACTATAAAATATGATAAACTGCTGATCTGAGAGGATTTTAATATTCATGTGTTGTCCACATAATAACTTCTCTGTTAATTTTATTAATTTACTAAACTCATTCAATCACACTCGGTCAGTTAAAGTGCACACATGTAATGGGACACATCCTGGACCTGGTGATCTCATTAGATTCTCAGGTTTCTCAGATCACTACCCAGTTCTGTTCGATGATTTTCTCATTCTTCACCCAGCATGTCAACTCTTCCTGCTCAATATGGCCATATTATTTCATCACAAACTCCAGGTGCTTTTTCAAACGCGTTGATGGACAACTTTCTGGCTCTCTACACTGACTCGGATTTGTATCTGAATCTAGATGACTTTATCTCATCATTTTACTCTACATGCTCTAATATCCTGGACAGAATTGCACCTATTACACTAAAGACAAAGAGTTCATCACAGGACCATGGATAAACCACAACATTTGTACTCTAAGGAGAGACTGCAGGAAAGCAGAACATAAATAAACAAAGGACATTCTTCACAACTCTCTGGAAATTATTCTAAACTCTCAGGTACAGAACCAGAAGCTGTAAAAATAGCAAAATCTGAGTATGTGTCAAAATTGATCAACCTTAACTGTCTCCACCCACAAGTGCTTTTTCATGCAATAATTTCTGTAATTCACCCTGAACTTACTCACCCTGCTATCTGTTCCAAAGATTGTTGTGAAAAATGTATGAATTATTTTGACAAAATCTCATCAGTGAGACAGGGCTTATAGGACCGGTCCCTGAGAGCACCGAGGCTCCTTCATGCTCGGCTGTTTTTGAATATTTAGATCCTGTTTCTCTCTCCATTTTTCAGACATTGTTTCTTCCTAAATGTAGCACCACCAGACCACTAAAAGATGTTTTCAGTTGCACGGGTCTCTGCCTTGTAGCCTTTTTTATGATTGTCTTAGGTTGGTGTATGTGCCAGATGTTTTAAACACTCTGTCATCACTCCAGTCATAAAAACCCAATCTCGACCCTTCTGTTTTAGCTCATTTCAGACCCATTTCACACTTCCCCCTTCCTCTCTAAAATACTAGAGAAACTTGTATTTTATCAATTATAACCATTTTAAATGAAAATTCAATTCTGGATAAATTTCAGTCTGGTTTCAGAACACGTCATAGCACTGAGTCTGCCCTATTAAAGATTCACAACGATATAACGCTCACAAGAGATAGTGGCTGCCCAGTTGTGTTGATCCTTTTGGATGTTACCGCAGCCTTTGACACCATAGATCATAAGATTCTCATCTCTCGGCTAAACAACCTGGTTTGGAATTTGAGGTACAGTGTTTGATTAGTTTATGTATTACATGTCAAATAGAAGTTTTTCTGTGATATGGGGTGGTATCTCATCCTTGAGCATCCCTCAACTCTATGGTGTACCACAGGGATCGACACTTGGCCCGGTCTTGTTCTCCCTATATAATGCTACCTCTGGGTAATATCATCAGAAAACACAATATCTAATTCCACTTCTATGCTGATGACATCCAATTATATGTTTCTTTTAAAACCAGATTCACTCAGTGCGCTCCAGTCCCTGTCCGGCTGTTTAACATTAAGCATTGGCTGGCTAGTAAATTAAAGTCTTAATGACAATAAGTGTGAATGTTTACTATTTAGTATGCAGGAGCTGCCTAATTTTAGCCTTAGGGGTCTCACACCAGAATTTAAAAAAAGATTTGCAACCTAGACGTCATATTTGACAGCAATTTGAATTTTGTGAAGCAAATAACCTCAGCTGTAAAAACAAACTTCTTTCAACTCCATTTAATATTAAAAGTGAAGCCTTTCATTTCGATGAAAGATATGGAAAAAGCATGCTTTATTAGTTCTAGATTGGATTACTGGAACGCTCTTTATTTAGGCATTACTCAGTCCTCTCTTCATCACCTACAGCTGGTTCAGAACGCTGCAGCACGGCTTTTAACTGGTACCAGTAAGTGTGCACACATCACCCCGGTCCTTTCCTCTCTTCACTGGCCTCCAGTACAGTACAGGATTCAATATAAAATCCTATTATTTGTCTTGTCCTTTAATCATGTAGAACAAGATATAAATTGCGGGGAGACCGTGCTCTCAGTGGCATCTCCTAAGCTTTGGAATTCCCTCCCTCCTGATCTCACGTCTGAAAGGGAATTCTCTACTTTTAAAGCTAAACTAAAGACCCACTTATTCACCAAAGTCTTTGTTGTGTAGTGGAGGGTGTTCTTAGTCTTCCGCTTCTTAACGTTTATTTTATTTCTTTTGTTTTAATGATAATTTTATATTTTGTTTAAAGTTCTAACGATGTATTTATTTTATAATATTGTATATTTTACTACTTTAATGTTAATTTAAATTGTATTAATATTTTGCACATTGCATGTTACACTTTTGCACTTTGTTCAGCACCTTGGTTCTACCTGGTAGATGTTAGGTGCTATAGAAATAAAGACTGATTGATTGATTGATTGATTTTTAGCACGAGACATGCGTTTGATTTGTTCCATGATTGATTCAGGCAGGGGGGTTTCATCACATGGAACTGTCTTCTCAGCAGATCCAGCGAGGCTTCTTCTGCTCTGTAATAGATGTGGGTCCCATTCTCATAGTACCCTCATGGTCTTGTGGGATATGGAGTCCGGATTCGAAACTTCTACTCTTTCAGCACTTTTTCTACCCCCGAGTTTTCCTTCCTTTTCTGAGGAACTGCAAAAAGGTAATCATGATCTAAGTAGATTTTTTTGTTGGACCACAAAGATATCTTTTTTCTTCCTTGTCTTTCAAATTACTATTACTTTCATTTTGTACCTGAGGAATTTCACTGTGATTAGGTTTTGGTCCCCGCTGGGCTCAGTGTCCGGAGGAAAACCCAAAGTGTCTCTCAGCAGTTGTTCAACGTAATCAGTCATGGAATTTCTCTCTGTGTCCTCGTCCTCCTTTTTTGCATTCTCTCATATACCTTTTTTCATAAACTTTTTTCACACGATCTTCTGCAGGACCGATTCTTCGGTTTGTATCGATTAATTTGATCTCGACTGAGGGACGGCGAACTGACCCTGAAACGCTGTGGGTGTTTTAATTGCAAAAAGTGAATTAAGAAAGTATTTAAAATGAATAGGAACAATTCAGTTTTCCATAAAAACAAGTGACTCTCTTGTGTCTCTGGTCATCTGTACCTTGCAATCCTAAGCCAACTGTGTGCTGCAGCAGTTTGGAGAAGAACCACATCTGGCTGGAAAAGTCCGGAGTCCTAGTACTTGGTGTACTTTCAACAGCAGATTTGATCAGTCAAGAACAAAATGTACGAAAATAAAGAACTTCTGATCTCATCCACCACATTAGATCATAAATTGGATTTGTTTTCTTTCGTTCATTTTTCTTTTTTTCCACTCTTTCAGTTTAGTTTTATTTGTAGAGCGGTTTTAAAAATGGACGTTGTCTCAAAGGTTATAAAGTGGTATAAAAGTGTTAGTGTTCCTTATACTTGTGATTTTATCCGTAATGATTGAGTCAGTGGTGACTGTGCTGCAGGAAAAACTCCCTGAGAAAAGGTGAGGAGAGGAACTTCATGGATCTTTGATCTTTCAATGCACTGATCAACTGTGTCTGTGGATCTGCCCGACACCCCACCTCTGGATGAGGTTCTGTTCAATAAAAGATCACTCTGTGATGGTTTGACATCAGAAACCTACAGATTTATGAACTTAATGAAATTAATATTAACAGTCTGCTACAATGTGCTCACTACCCACCAGACCAATCCTGATGGGTTTCTTTTGTGAATTGTAAATTGTTCCTCATCCAACTAATCATGCTTTCCCTTTTTTCTGGTTTATAAGAAACACTTTTGAGTTACAGGTAAATGCTTTACAGCAGCTTTTAGCTTTCAGTAGCAGTGTTCCTTTAGTGAAGGATCTGTTCTGTAAGGGTGAGACAGGGGTCTGTGATAGTGTCCAGATCTTCCTAGAAATGACCAAAGGTGTGTGAAATTAAGTACTTTAGGTAAGTGTTTTCAAAAGAAATTATTAGGCTCATTATATTTCAGAAATGCTATTAATAAATTAAAATCCTATTATTTGTCTTGTCCTTTAATCATGTAGAACAAGATATAAATTGCGGGGAGACCGTGCTCTCAGTGGCATCTCCTAAGCTTTGGAATTCCCTCCCTCCTGATCTCACATCTGAAAGGGAATTCTCTACTTTTAAAGCTAAACTAAAGACCCACTTATTCACCAAAGTCTTTGTTGTGTAGTGGAGGGTGTTCTTAGTCTTCCGCTTCTTAACGTTTATTTTATTTCTTTTGTTTTAATGATAATTTTATATTTTGTTTAAAGTTCTAACGATGTATTTATTTTATAATATTTTATATTTTACTACTTTAATGTTAATTTAAATTGTTACACTTTTGCACTTTGTTCAGCACCTTGGTTCTACCTGGTAGATGTTAGATGCTATATAAATAAAGACTGATTGATTGATTGATTGATTGATTGATTCTTAGCTTTTTTTGGGCAACGGTCTCCATGCATTCGAGACGTGCGTTTGATTTGTTCCATGATTGATTCAGGCAGGGGGGTTTCATCACATGGAACTGTCTTCTCAGCAGATCCAGCGAGGCTTCTTCTGCTCTGTAATAGATGTGGGTCCCATTCTCATAGTACCCTCATGGTCTTGTGGGATATGGAGTCCGGATTCGAAACTTCTACTCTTTCAGCACTTTTTCTACCCCCGAGTTTTCCTTCCTTTTCTGAGGAACTGCAAAAAGGTAATCATGATCTAAGTAGATTTTTTTGTTGGACCACAAAGATATCTTTTTTCTTCATTTTGTACCTGAGGAATTTCACTGTGATTAGGTTTTGGTCCCCGCTGGGCTCAGTGTCCGGAGGAAAATCCAAAGTGTCTCTCAGCAGTTGTTCAACGTAATCAGTCATGGAATTTCTCTCTGTGTCCTCGTCCTCCTTTTTGCATTCTCTCATATACCTTTTTCATTAGTGATTTACTTTCTTCCACACATTTAGTTTTTCATAAAAACAAGTGACTCTCTCGTGTCTCTGGTCATCTGTACCTTGCAATCCTAAGACAATTGTGTCTCCAACTGTGTGCTGCAGCAGTTTGGAGAAGAACCACATCTGGCTGGACAAGTCAGGAGTCCTAGTACTTGGTGTACTTTCAACAGCAGGAGAGTCGATCAGTCAAGAACAAAATGTACGAAAATATGAATCATTCATTTAAAAGACCTTTCTGTGCTCAGGTCATGTTCTCGCTACGGTGCCGTAATGCTCAGTGTCGTTATCATTAACCCCGGGGGGCACATGGGGTCCATCACTCAACAACTGATCATTCAAACTGATCAACAAATTAGATGCCATGGGAATTCCACTTTCAGGCTGTAAAATTTGTTTAGTGTGTGTGTGTGTGTGTGTCGCTCTGGTTACACCACGTACAGCTGCTATTACTGAGGGTGTACTTACTTTTGTTGGCAGTTATTTAGACCAATGGTCCCCAAACCCTGGGCCGTGGACCGGCACCAGTCTGTGGGTCAGTTGGTACTGGGCCGCACAGAAAGAATACATAACTGACATTATTTCTGTTTTTTTTATTATCTGATTCTGAACAATGTTTTATTATTGAAAATTACCAGATTCTCTCTGCCACATCTGTCTATGACTCACTCTTGATGGAGGTCATGATGCCTCGGTCACATCTTACCTCCATCCACTACCTTCTTAAAGGGTCTCCGGACGCTAACACATAATACATTACCGCTAAACTCAAACCCCCAAGCGAGCAAAATGAACAAAATACAACACAGTGGTTTTAGGTTTATTATTAGATTTAGGAAATACCAGTTTTTATGGTCGTATCATTTTATTTTGTTGTATTTATCCGCCACCCCTTAAAGGCCGGCCCGTGAAAATATTTTCTCACATTAAACTGGTCTGTGGTGCAAAAAAGGTTGGGGACCTCTAATTTAGAGAATAATGGCTGTATGTTGAGTTAATTTTAGAACCCCAGAGAAACATCTGTAAAGTATAATTTGGCATAATTTTAACCGAGAACACAAGAAGCCATGTGATGATCAGACACACATGCTGCAGGTGGAGCAGGCAGTGTTTTATAGTATGATGTAAAACATAAGAGTAAACATAACGTTAATGATACACAGCATGGTCTTTTCTTTTAGTTGAAATCCTGAATCAAAGCCCTGGGGTTTATAATCACCCCACCCACACCCCCCACACCCCTACAGGACCATTCTGGTTCCGATGGATCCTTTCAAGAGGTTCGAAACTGTTTTCCTTCATTCTAGCTGGAAAAACTACAAAGATTTTGAAGAAAACACCAAACCAAGTTGAAGAGATCTACATCTGTTTCTAATCATCTTTCTCACAGATCCTGGCATGAATGTCCTCAGAGGAGAAGTTTATGAGCATCTGTTTCGAATGTGTGTTCTGTTAAAACGTTTAACTAAACCACAGTAACGATGTAGTGTAGTTTTACTATTAGTGTAGTGGTGATTCTACTGTCTTTGCGCCATCACAAGGGGGCCTCATGTGGGGGTCAGGGTCTTGTCACTTCTCAGGAATTCCAGTGGATGTCATTGTGGTATCGTTTTTCTGTCCATTGCAAAACAACATAGAGGTTTGTGAACATACGACATGACCATGCTGTTTGAGGAACTCGTCTCTGCTCTGGAAATCATCTCTGGAGTTTCCTTTTTTAGTTTTTTTACTGAAGCTACAAGTGTTTGTGATTCTTTGCTTGTTTGTGTCATTTCTGATAGTGGTGTTAGTGGTGCTTGTATTGTTGATGGTGGTGGTGGTGTTAGTGGAGGTTGTATTCATTTCGGTAGTGATGGTGGTGGTGTTAGTGGTGCTTGTATTGTTTATTGGGGGTTGGTGGTGGTGGTGGTGGTGTTAGTGGTGCTTGTATTGTTGATGGTGGTGGTGTTAGTGGTGCTTGTATTGTGGATGGTGGTGGTGGTGTTAGTGAAGGTTGTATTCATTTCGCAGTGATGGTGGTGGTGTTTGCAGTGTTGCTTGTATCGCTGATGGTGGTGGTGGTGTTAGTGAAGGTTGTATTAATTCGCAGTGATGGTGGTGGTGTTTGTAGTGGTGCTTGTATTGTTGATGGTGGTGGTGGTGGTGTTAGTGGTGCTTGTATTGTTGATGGTGGTGGTGGTGTTAGTGGTGCTTGTATCGCTGATGGTGGTGGTGGTGTTGTTAGTGAAGGTTGTATTAATTCCGCAGTGATGGTGGTGGTGTTTGCAGTGTTGCTTGTATCGCTGATGGTGGTGGTGGTGTTGTTAGTGAAGGTTGTATTCATTTCGGTAGTGATGGTGGTGGTGTTTGCAGTGTTGCTTGTATTGTTGATGGTGGTGGTGGTGGTGTAAGTGGGGGTTGTGTTCATTTCAGCAGTGATGGTGGTGGTGTTTGCAGTGTTGCTTGTATTGTTGATGGTGGTGGTGGTGTTAGTGAAGGTTGTATTAATCCGCAGTGATGGTGGTGGTGTTTGCAGTGTTGCTTGTATCGCTGATGGTGGTGGTGGTGTTAGTGAAGGTTGTATTAATCCGGTAGTGATGGTGGTGGTGTTTGTAGTGGTGCTTGTATTGTTGATGGTGGTG
Organism: Silurus meridionalis; assembly: GCF_014805685.1. Lineage (NCBI taxonomy): Eukaryota > Metazoa > Chordata > Actinopteri > Siluriformes > Siluridae > Silurus > Silurus meridionalis. The sequence goes on from NC_060910.1 coordinate 1,452,297, forward strand.
GTGGTGGTGGTGTTAGTGGTGCTTGTATTGTTGATGGTGGTGGTGGTGGTGGTGGTGGTGGTGGTGTTTGCAGTGTTGCTTGTATCGTTGATGGTGGTGGTGTTAGTGAAGGTTGTATTAATTCGCAGTGATGGTGGTGGTGTTTGCAGTGTTGCTTGTATCGCTGATGGTGGTGGTGGTGTTAGTGAAGGTTGTATTAATTCGCAGTGATGGTGGTGGTGTTTGCAGTGTTGCTTGTATTGTTGATGGTGGTGGTGGTGGTGTTAGTGGAGTTTGTATTAATTTCTGCATGTTTTTTTCTTCTGTACTTCAGTCGTCATCTGTTTTTAATTTTCTCTTCATTCTCGGAGCAGGATAAATTCTCCTGAATTAGCAGTCTTTCCTGTTTCTCTAGTATTTTTTTTCCTGAAACTTGGCTGTTGTTGTTCTCAGGAGTTTTACTGGTTTGGATCAGAACCAGGAATTTCCCAGATTGTGCCATGTTGCTGAGGTGTTTGCTCAACTACTGACTGTTGTGACTTTGCCTCAGAGCTACATGTCACCCCTGTGTAGTGTCATTTCCTCTCAAATTCACTGAAATGACGTTAACATGCAGATCAAACCACACAAAATATCAAAATACACCCAAAGCTAAATTAGCAAACACTTAGATAGAACAAAGAAATCCCTTTGGTAGCTATAAAGCAGTAAGTCTATCTAACTTCATATTTCTCTACAATTAGCTATGATAGCCTGTTTTCTTTGCTATTATCTGGAACTAGCATTAATTACGATAGCTAAAATAAACTGGCTAGACCGGGAATTTACAATTTTTTTATGGCAAACATATAAAGGCTGTATGATGTTTTGATATAGTTGATATAGAAACAAAATACTTCACCAGTAATAAAAGCTATTTTTCACTTCAAAACATAACATTTGTAATAGTTTTTCATACTTTGAGAATTAGCATATTTTTGACTTAATTATTTTACTTTTAACAGAGTAAGATATTGCGGATAATAGCTGATTTGACGAGCAAGTGAACCTCTTGGTGTCTTCATGTCTCAAACATTATTTATTACCACAGAGTCCATGCTGTAGAAGTTTGGAGGTTGGGTCTTGAGGTTGGAACTTGATGTAGACCTCTCATCTTACCACGCGCTCCTGACCAAATTTTCTTTGGAGGTGACTTCTGCCAAAACTACCTTCTACAAGGAAAAGCTTGAGGCCTCTGCACAAGATCCTCGTAAGCTTCACAACATCTTCTCTTCTCTACTCAGCCACCTGCTCCATCCTCCCTGACTGCTAATGACTTTGCCTACTTCTATGATGAGAATGTAAGGGGCACTTATTATAATGTAGAGTGAAGTGCTGCCTTTCTAAGGAACTTTTCCCAAGAGGAGTAGACAAATGAAAGTACCAGGATAGTTTACTCAGAACATATAGCCGGCATTTATTGAACATCAGATATCAACCAGTATGACCTTGTTTATGTTTTCTTTGTTGTGAAATCAATATTCCTCTTTTTTTTCAATTTTTTCACACAAATTGGGAAAATATAAAATAAAATGACCTCAGAGCTCTGATGAAATAACTTCAAAATAATAAACCAAAGTCCATCTACCCGGGTAGTATGTTTTTTTTTTAGTGTGGTGGGATCTCGCGCTTATCTGTACAATGCAATGAAGAATTGGTAAGTAGAAGCAGTTCGTGTTGCAGGCCAAATGATCCTTCACACCCTCTGCTCTTCTGCCTCACGTGTCCGATGGTGAATTTGTCCAATGGAACTCTCTCTCTCTAATCCTTAGAAGTAGGTTTGGTGAGAAAAACCCGTTTAACTAGCTCTTAAATGTAATATTTTACTTTTTTTTTTTTACCATTTTCACTTATTTTCTGTCTTTGGTTTGAATTCCTGGGAATTCTGTAGAAGGAGTTGGAGTTGCAGTGTGTTTCCTGTTCATGCTGTAGATTGTACTTATGACTCAAACATAAGCGTTCATTTCCATTCAAAGAATGACTGTGGCGGTTCTGAAACATTGACCCGTAAATTGTGCTTGATGCAATGATATGTAGATGCTGTATAGTTATAATAATAAATAAAGCTATGTGCAGTCTTTGATTGTATTGATCAGAGTGTGTGTTATAGTATAGAGAAAAATCTGAGCGTATAGTGATCGGACCACAGCAGACCACAGTGGGCCCAGTGCTGAGCCTTGAGAAACTGCATGCTGCTCGGTCAGCCAAGCTGTCATCTGTACTTATCTTCCTGGACCTTTCAGCAGCATTTGACACAGTCAACCACAAGACACTTTTGTCAACCCTCAAGAGCCTTGGTATCTGCGGAACAGCATGGGAATGGTTTGCTTCCTACCTGGAAGGTCGCTCATACCAGGTAACATGGAGGGGATCCACATCTGCCCCGTGTCCCACAAGGCTCTGTACTTGGTCCCCTCCATTTCTCCCTCTATACCCACTCCATTGGTGAAGTCATATCCTCACATGGGTTTTCTTATCACTGCTATGCAGATGACACTCAACTCATCTTTTCTTTCCTCCATCAGATACCACAGCTTCCGCTCGGATCTCAGCATGCTTGTCAGACATATCTTTATGGATGAGTGCTCACCAACTAAAACTCAACCCCAGCAAAACAGAACTGCTGGTCATCCCAGGTGATTCATCTCCAGGTCAAGATCTCCAAATAACACTTCATGACTCTCTGCTCTCCCCTTCAGCCACTGCTCGTAACCTTGGGGTAACTATGGACAATGAACTGTCTTTTTCCCACATGTCGCTAATGTTGCTCGTTCTTGTCGATTTCTTCTCTATAACATCTGAAGGATTCAACCATTTCTGTCCATACAGGCTGCCCAGGTGCTTGTTCAGTCTCTTGTCATTTCAAGACTTGACTACTGCAACTCTCTGCTGGCAGGTCTTCCCCTGAACGCTATTCGTCCACTGCAAATTAACCAAAACGCAGCTGCGTAACTTGTGTAATCAGTTTTCCCACACCACGCCACTGCTGCGCTCCCTTCACTGGCTTCCAGTAGCTGCACGTATCAGATTCAAAACACTGATGCTTGCCTACAAGGCCATAAATGGAACAGCACCATCTTACCTCAGTGACCTCATCACATCTCGCACTGCACCACGCTGTCTGAGATCCTCCAGCACTGCTCGACTGGTACCTCCTTCTTTCAGAATGAGAGGTAAGTACACTTCAAGGCTCTTCTCTGTTCTGGCACCGAGGTGGTGGAATGAACGTCCCCTAGATGTGCGTACAGCAGAGTCCCTGACTATCTTCAAGCCACGACTGAAGACCTTCATCTTCCTGGAACACTTACATTAGCACTTTCCAAGTTTGTAGAATTTGAGTTATATTTATATTAAGTTTGTAATCTTGCATACCAGTGTAGATTTATTCATTACTAGAGATTTAAAGCAATTTTGTACGTCGCTCTGGATAAGGGCGTCTGCTAAATGGCAAATGTAAATGTAAATGGGTCAGTGCTTAGCCTGCCAGCTGCATGCTAATAGCTGCCTAATAATCATTTGCTGGATTTAAACTTCTTATAGCATTTAATCCTCAAAATCCAAAAACCTTTATAGATAGTGAAATTGTTTCCTTTAAGATGACAGCATCTCAGTAAAGCTAAAAAAAAAAGGGGCTGTAACATTTGACAAAAATATCATAGCACAATTCTGAATTCTACAGGTATACAATACGTGCACATAATAAATAACTATAAATGTGCTAACCATAACCCAAACCCTAACATCCCATTCCCAATTTAGTCCCGATTTTTTTGTAATAATAACCGCAACTCTTCTGGGAAGATGTTCCACTAGATTATATGGAGATTTGTGGAGAGTTATTTAGCTACAAGGGTGTTAGTAAAGTCAGGTAGTGATGTAGGTGAGAAGGTGAGGAGGCCTGGGGTGCAGTCAGCATTCACATTCATCCCAAAGGTGTTCAGTAGAGATGGAGCTCTATAGCAGGAGATCTTCCACAAACTTCTAATCCATGGGAAGCAGATCTTCTTGGAGCTGGCTTTGTGTGCAGGGTCATTGTCACGCTAGAACAGGTTTGGTTTTCAGAGTTCAATGTTCCCGCATCCAAAAACATTCTATATAATTTTGTGTCTCCAACTTGGTGAGGAAGAACTTCATATGCCTGGAGAAGTCAGCCATATGAAGTTCACAAGATTTATACATACAATATGGATATGTGTTAGTCTATTTACATACTATATGGACTAATACTTATGTCCATATAATATGTATAAATATATGTGAATGAATCTTGTATGACTACCTTTTTTTTTTTTTTTACCATTTTTCACTTATTTTCTGTCTTTGGTTTGAATTCCTGGGAATTCTGTAGAAGGAGTTGGAGTTGCAGTGTGTTTCCTGTTCATGCTGTAGATTGTACTTATGACTCAAACATAAACGTTCATTTCCATTCAAAGAATGACTGTGGCGGTTCTGAAACATTGACCCGTAAATTGTGCTTGATGCAATGATATGTAGATGCTGTATAGTTATAATAATAAATAAAGCTATGTGCAGTCTTTGATTGTATTGATCAGAGTGTGTGTTATAGTATAGAGAAAAATCTGAGCGTATAGTGATCGGACCACAGCAGACCACAGTGGGCCCAGTGCTGAGCCTTGAGAAACTGCATGCTGCTCGGTCAGCCAACCTGTCATCTGTACTTATCTTCCTGGACCTTTCAGCAGCATTTGACCCAGTCAACCACAAGACACTTTTGTCACCCCTCAAGAGCCTTGGTATCTGCGGAACAGCCTGGGGATGGTTTGCTTCCTACCTGGAAGGTCGCTCATACCAGGTAACATGGAGGGGATCCACATCTGCCCCGTGTCCCACAAGGCTCTGTACTTGGTCCCCTCCATTTCTCCCTCTATACCCACTCCATTGGTGAAGTCATATCCTCACATGGGTTTTCTTATCACTGCTATGCAAATGACACTTAACTCAACTTTTCTTTCCCTCCATCAGATACCACAGCTTCCGCTCGGATCTCAGCATGCTTGTCAGACATATCTTTATGGATGAGTGCTCACCAACTAAAACTCAACCCCAGCAAAACAGAACTGCTGGTCATCCCAGGTGATTCATCTCCAGGTCAAGATCTCCAAATAACACTTCATGACTTTCTGCTCTCCCCTTCAGTCACTGCTCGTAACCTTGGGGTAACTATGGACAATGAACTGTCTTTCTTCCCACATGTCGCTAATGTTGCTGGTTCTTGTCAATTTCTTCTCTATAACATCTGAAGGATTCAACCATTTCTGTCCATACAGGCTGCCCAGGTGCTTGTTCAGTCTCTTGTCATTTCAAGACTTGACTACTGCAACTCTCTGCTGGCAGGTCTTCCCCTGAACGCTATTCGTCCACTGCAAATTAACCAAAACGCAGCTGCGTAACTTGTGTAATCAGTTTTCCCACACCACGCCACTGCTGCGCTCCCTTCACTGGCTTCCAGTAGCTGCACGTATCAGATTCAAAACACTGATGCTTGCCTACAAGGCCATAAATGGAACAGCACCATCTTACCTCAGTGACCTCATCACATCTCGCACTGCACCACGCTGTCTGAGATCCTCCAGCACTGCTCGACTGGTACCTCCTTCTTTCAGAATGAGAGGTAAGTACACTTCAAGGCTCTTCTCTGTTCTGGCACCGAGGTGGTGGAATGAACGTCCCCTAGATGTGCGTACAGCAGAGTCCCTGACTATCTTCAAGCCACGACTGAAGACCTACCTCTTCCTGAAATACCTAAATTAGCACTTTCCAAGTTTGTAGAATTTGAGTTATATTTATATTAAGTTTGTAATCTTGCATACCAGTGTAGATTTATTCATTACTAGAGATTTAAAGCAATTTTGTACGTCGCTCTGGATAAGGACGTCTGCTAAATGGCGCAAATGTAAATGTAAATGTAAATGGGTCAGTGCTTAGCCTGCCAGCTGCATGCTAATAGCTGCCTAATAATCATTTGCTGGATTTAAACTTCTTATAGCATTTAATCCTCAAAATCCAAAAACCTTTATAGATAGTGAAATTGTTTCCTTTAAGATGACAGCATCTCAGTAAAGCTAAAAAAAAAAGGGGCTGTAACATTTGACAAAAATATCATAGCACAATTCTGAATTCTACAGGTATACAATACGTGCACATAATAAATAACTATAAATGTGCTAACCATAACCCAAACCCTAACATCCCATTCACAATTTAGTCCCGATTTTTTTGTAATAATAACCGCAACTCTTCTGGGAAGATGTTCCACTAGATTATATGGAGATTTGTGGAGAGTTATTTAGCTACAAGGGTGTTAGTAAAGTCAGGTAGTGATGTAGGTGAGAAGGTGAGGAGGCCTGGGGTGCAGTCAGCATTCACATTCATCCCAAAGGTGTTCAGTAGAGATGGAGCTCTATAGCAGGAGATCTTCCACAAACTTCTAATCCATGGGAAGCAGATCTTCTTGGAGCTGGCTTTGTGTGCAGGGTCATTGTCACGCTGGAACAGGTTTGGTTTTCAGAGTTCAATGTTCCCGCATCCAAAAACATTCTATATAATTTTGTGTCTCCAACTTGGTGAGGAAGAACTTCATATGCCTGGAGAAGTCAGCCATATGAAGTTCACAAGATTTATACATACAATATGGATATAAGTGTTAGTCCATTTACATACTATATGGACTAATACTTATGTCCATATAATATGCATAAATATATGTGAATGAATCTTGTATGACTACCATTTTTTTTTTTTTTACCATTTTTCACTTATTTTCTGTCTTTGGTTTGAATTCCTGGGAATTCTGTAGAAGGAGTTGGAGTTGCAGTGTGTTTCCTGTTCATGCTGTAGATTGTACTTATGACTCAAACATAAACGTTCATTTCCATTCAAAGAATGACTGTGGCCGGTTCTGAAACATTGACCCGTAAATTGTGCTTGATGCAATGATATGTAGATGCTGTATAGTTATAATAATAAATAAAGCTATGTGCAGTCTTTGATTGTATTGATCAGAGTGTGTGTTATAGTATAGAGAAAAATCTGAGCGTATAGTGATCGGACCACAGCAGACCACAGTGGGCCCAGTGCTGAGCCTTGAGAAACTGCATCTGATGTGATTTAACTTTTATAAGAAGTGAAACCATCTTAACCAGTGCCTACTGGTTACCTTGAAAGTTCCTAAAAAATATAGTTATCTGACTTTCACTATATATAGTCTAATGCTAGCTAAGTCAAAAACACTGCCAGATTATATTTAACCTTTAAGAACTCAAGACTTTCTCAAGGAAGTGCTAGTGCAGGAAAATGGATTACTGATGTCAGATAAGAGGGAGGGGTGGTGCTTAGTTAATAGTTTATTAACTACTTAATTAATAGTTTAGAACACATTCAGCTGTCAATCATTTCAGATTTATGCAGCTATTGACTCCTCTGCTGTTTTTTTTTAAACTGTGTAAAAGAAAACCAAAACGAAAAGACAGTATAGTACTTTAAACACTTTATGTACAATATAATGCTGTTGAAAAACAACCTACAGTATGTTATTGTTTAAATGCTAGGCTTGTAGTATGCTTCTGTAACAGTGCAGTTCTTACAGTATGGCACAAAAAAATACTAAACTGATAATACTGTTACTGTTGTAGTTTTATACTCATAGTACTCTGCTGTTATAACTGAATAAATGCTATATTTATAATATAGCACTGTTTAAACACTATTCTGAGAATTGTTCTGTTAAAATGTAATTAACATTTAATTTTAATTACATTTAAAATAATATGGTTAAATAAAAATGAAATAAAATAAAATAAAATGCTATATTCATCGAGTGACTGTTAAAATTCTATATTGCTTGTAGTATAGTACTATTGAAATGCTGTACTCGTAATATAGTACTTTTTACATTATATATATTCATATTATAGTATTAATCTTAAACCTCTATACCTTTAGTATCTTATTCTTATTCCTCTTCTTCTTCTTTCAGCTTCTCCCATTAGGGGGCGCCACAGCGGTTCCTCCGTCTCCATACCCCCCTGTCCTCAACAGCAGCCTATTTCAAACCAACTGTAGTATGGTAATGTTGAAACTCAATACTGGTAGTATAGTAAAGTAAAACTCTATACTGGTAGTATAGTAAAGTTAAAACTCTATACTGGTAATATAGTAAAGTTAAAACTCTATACTGGTAATATAGTAAAGTTAAAACCTATACTGGTAATAGTAAAGTAAAACTCTATACTGGTAATATAGTAAAGTTAAAACTCTATACTGGTAATATAGTAAAGTTAAAACTCTATACTGGTAGTAATAGTAAAGTTAAAACTCTATACTGGTAATATAGTAAAGTTAAAACTCTATACTGGTAGTATAGTAAAGTTAAAACTCTATACTGGTAGTATAGTAAAGTTAAAACTCTATACTGGTAGTAATAGTAAAGTTAAAACTCTATACTGGTAGTAATAGTAAAGTTAAAACTCTATACTGGTAATATAGTAAAGTTAAAACTCTGTACTGGTAATATAGTAAAGTTAAAAAAATGATGCTCTGCTCAATGTACAGTTCTGTCAAAATTCTAATCTTTAACTATATTAGTGTTAAAACATTATTCATGTGTCGACACAGAATGATAATCTCACAATGCCGTGTTCACTGATAAAACATTCTACTCATAATACATTTCACATGATATGATTTTATTTGGACTGATTTTACTTGATGGTGATCTGCTTTTCTCTCTTTGCTTCACTTTAACTGAAGTGTTTGTTTTATTTTCTTTCCTATAAAATATCTTCTTTTGCTGAATCATTTGGGTTTTTAGGATGTAATTATGAGATTCCTTGCATGTGAATGCGTGTGAAGGTGTGTCCGAGAGGTCAGGACAGCCTTCCTGCAGTCCCACACGTAGCCCACTGTACTCTCTGGTAATGACCGCGTGCCCTCGTGACGTCTCTGCCGACCGCCGTGTCTTCTATCGCTCTCCTCATCACGCCTTCCCTTTATCTCTCAGATCAGTGCATCCCGTGATGAGCTGAATGGGGTCAAACGACCTCGACCATCAGCCAGAAATCCCTCCTGCTTCATTAAAGGCAATTACAGCATTTCCGCCATATAAATAATCACGTTGCAGCAGCGGGGTCTCCGCCTCGCTGGGTTTTACTCGGTACAGCTTTCAAAATATTTAATTATCACAGTGTGGTGAGGATGGTGTAATAGTCACCAAGGTTTCTCACTAAAATTAAATGGCCGTTGACAAAAAAAAAATGAATCTCTCTCTCTGTTGGTGTAAAAGAGAGATTGGTTTTTGCTCTAGTGTTCCGGTGTTAGAAAGTCTGAATAAAACTAAATAAATTGTTATATAAAGACTTCTGTTTAGACTTAAACTGTGTAGTGAGTGAACAGGTTTTCACGTTGTAAGTAGGAGCTTCATCTCGAGCTGTAATCAACTCTGATTAATTCCTAGATTTCATAGATTTAAAGGTTAATGTAATTATAGAACTGATATTGCAGAAACAGTTGTGGATGTGAGCAGGATTGGCCCAGAGTCAGATTTACAGCAATATAGTGCAGGGCCCAAAAATTCAGATGCAGATGAGGAATTATTTTAGAAATGACAGTGTAAGCTGTACTCAAAATGTTTTGGAGAGATACATGTAGTCCCCAACTTACATCCTAATGACCCCATTGCAACTTGAAGTCGAGACATGGCCCAAGGAGTCTTATAGAATGCTATCACTGAAATTGGTTAACAATTTAATTAGCAAAACAGAGTGAGTTATAGTGTTGAACTGTGTAATCTATACCAGGGGTCTTCACATTTTTCAGGTCAAGGACCCCTTTAGGTGATAGGGACCCCCTGATCCAAAATGTGTCAAACATAGCTAATGATATTAATAGAATCCAATCATATTACGCTGGTCATATTATGTTAAGACAATTAGAACTATGTTGTCATTGTCTGTACATGCAACATCGTTTGTATTTTATATTTATAGATTTGCAGTTTCATACAGTTTTCCATTTACTATCAGGTGGACTATTATACATTTACACAAACTTAAGCTTTAAGTAAGTTTATTAGAATTGAATGTAATAATTATATTTTTTTATTACAAATTTTTATCTTTGATGTTTTTACCCATGTTTATTTTTTAACAAATAGTTTTGATTCAACATTAATTAGTGGAGCCCCTGCAGTACTGCCACACACCCCTAGGGGTCGCAGATCCCCGGTTGAAGACGATGAACTATAAAGTATATATGTATGTGGCAGCAGGAGCGTGGACGAGCGGCGGTTAATGAGTATAGGGGGCCACGAAACAAAACATATTTTTACAATTTTGTCGAATCGCTATAGTAAGATCAAGAAATCGCAAGTCGCACCATCGTAACTCGACATCTGTATACTGATAGATATGTTATATTTGGACAAAAGCATTGGTACATGTGACTTTTCCAGTCATACTGTATGTGCTTCCCCAAACTGTTCCAACAATGTTGGAGGCACACAATCGTATCGGACATCTTTGGATGCAAACTTCAAAAACTGAAATTTTCTCTTCACTTGAGGCCCCAAACTTGTTCCCGCATGACAATGCTCCATAAAGCCAACTCCATAAACATCTGCTTTCCATGGGTTGCAGTGGAAGATCTACTGCTATTGAACTCCAACATTATTCAACACCTTTGGGATGGATTTTTCATGCTTGACCTTCTCACCTCATCTACATCAGTACCAGACTTTACTAACACCTTTAGCACAAATCTCCACACAAATCTAGTGGAACATCTTCCCAGAAAAGGGGAGGTTTTTATAAAAGCAAATGGGAACTAAATGTGGAATGGGATGTTTAAAAGATATGAACACATGAATCTTATAGTTAGGTGTCCAACTTTGGGCCATATATTCCAGATAACAATTAATCCCAGAAGAAAAATGCATGATGGATGTGAAATGCTTGTCCAGTTTATGCAGAAGGAGCAATGAGGACAAAAATCTGTTAATATTTTAAGACACGAAGAACAACCAAATCATCTCAGACATGCTGTCATAAAATATCTTCGTCACTGTTCCACTCTCGCAGTAAACCTTCACCACTCTACAGCCAGACACTTCCATACCTGCCTTTTAAATTCAATTGAAAAAAATCCACAAGTTCTGTTCTGGTTAGTTCTGCTTCTCACTATATCACCAGGCAGGCAATCAAACTCATGTTGACTCATAACCACGACTCTTCTGACCTTCATGGACGTCATTACCGCACAATTGCTCTGTGAAACATGTTCTTTGACGCTGATTTTTTTTTTTTGCTAACCATAAAAACAAGTGTGCACATGATAAAATTCTTCATGGATATTTCCGGTTAGAACCGGCAGCTCCTGTAGGGAGATCAGATCTGTGGGTGGACGTGGTGTTGGGACTGATGGGCTGATAAACTGTAATGCCAAGAAGACGCAGTGAGCTTCATAAGACTCTCACGTCTCATAGCAGGACATAACACCGAGCCATGTGGCTTAATAATGTCTTATTTTAACCCCATCCACTTTTTATAAATACACCTGAACTGATACAACGAAAATATAACAAATAAGCATAAGTTTGTGGACACCTGCCCATTAGATTGGTACGTGCTTTCTGAACATCTTGTTCCTGATATAGTTTCCATTTGCTGTTTTTTAAAAGCTACACTGCTCTGGGAAGATGTGCCACCAGATTTTTGTGGCGATTCATTCAGCTACAATGGTGTTAGTAAAATCAAGTACTGATGTAGGTGAGAAGGTGAGGAGGTTCCTGGGGTGCAGTCAGTGTTCATATTCATCCCAAAGGTGTTCAATAGGGTTGTAACTCTATAGCAGGAGATCTTCCACTCCAACTCATAGAAGCTTCATGGAGCAGTTTTGAAGTTTATAAGAGTCTCAACCTCAAGACTGCCTTGCTCAGGGGCCCAACAATGGTGGCTTGATGGAGCTGGGATTTGAATTCACAACCCTCTAAACTGAAATCCAGCACATTAACCACTGAGCTTCCACTTTCTACATCTTCAGCACCTCCTTACGGAAAACTCTTCCCTGTATCAGCAGTTACACCTATTGTGGAGCATCCATCCACCCAACACCCCCCTGTGAACGAGCTCATGCTGGTTGTTGTTAGAAACCGTTCACTTGCTCCTTCTTCTTATTTCAGCAAAGCAGCAGGGGGTTTGGTCTGGAGTTACAGTAACACTGTCCAGATGTGATTTCATTTAGTAAATAGCTCATTAATTAAAAAAAGCTCCAAAGCTCTTCAGGGAAGCTCAGAGAAGGAGTTTGAGGATTTGTTCAGGGTTCTTGAACCCCAGAATGCTTTATTTAGCTTTTCACATGATTGCATGAAAACATCCTGAGCGCCGTCTGAGGAGTTGAGTGTTATATAATCCTGTGTGTGTCTGAGAATAGACCGGAGGAAAGCGGGTGAACATTGTCCAGACGTCAACCCATAATGCAGTCCACGACCCGTCCACGACCTGTCCATGACTCATCCCAAGCATAAGAAATCCTGTGAAATAATAGACATAGGAACTTCTACATCGCCGAAGCAGAAGTGTTTCCCTGATCATGAACAAACAATGCAATAATAATATTAATGGTGCTGAAATGATCCCTTTAATTTGAAGTTATATAACATCACGTCCCAATGGGTTCTGTTTCTCTCCAAACTTACTTACAGCTTTACTTCTGACTGTCACAAAGTGCTGGAGATTCAAATCCCAACCACACCATGCTGCCTTAACCCCATAACTGCTCAGTTGTATAACTGAGATAAATGTAATGCTCTGGATAAAGACGTCTTCCAAATGCCATAAATGTAAATGTTTTATTTATTTCATATATTTTGTATGATTATGTATTGACACTGGGCACCAAATTCAAATTCAAATTCTATTCTATTCTATTCTATTCTATTCTATTCTATTCTATTCTATTCTATTCTATTCTATTCTGTGTATGAGTAACCCTGCACCACAGTCATATATAGATCTGCTATAGAGCTCTAAACTCTATTGAACACCTTTGGGATGAATGTGAACACTGATGCACCTCAGGTTTCTTCACCTCATGGCTGAATGAGCACAAATCTCCACAAAATCTAATGGAACCTCCACTCTTCCCAGAAGAGTGGAGGTTATTATAACAGCAAACAGAGACTAAGTGAGGAATGAGAAGCACATACCGATCCTATGCTTAGGTGTCCACAAACTTTTGTTTGGCTAAGGCTAAGAATGCGGCTCTGGATGATTAGTGTATAATAATCAGGAATGCTGAGTTTAGAGAAATGAGCTGTTTTATGTAGTTTGAGGACAGATTTTGGTTAATCGTGTGGATTTTATGTGGTTTATTGAGTAAATTGATGTAAACTGTGGAATGAAAATCATCACTGGTTTAGTAGTAAACATCAGCCTTCTGGGAAACCAGGTCTTTTTAATGGTTTCACAATAAGCAATAAAAGCTGTGTATTTTATTCTTTTTTATCTGAAACTCTGCTAGATGTCATCCAGATGTTAGACCACAGTCTGATTCATACAATTCATGCGTACTTGCATTTATTTTTGTATAAATATTTTAGAAAGTTCGATGAGGCATAATTAACCAGCTAAATCCCTAAAGAATTTCATTTGCAAATTTTAAACATTTTGTTAGCTCATACATTTCCTGAGTTTGTCTACAGAATTAGTTGCTCTAACTTGCTCCCTACTTTAACGAATTAGTTCACAATATTTCACTTGCTTGCATTAAGCTTGCTTTTAGATCAATTCATCTACAGAATTTAGCTAGCTCGCTAATTCATTCATGTCCAGTATTTAGCTAGCTCACTTATTTAATGAATTAAGGATAATTTCAGATGTTTGTTTTTTTGTACCAAAGGAATATTAGTTTAAATTCCAAGACAATTTTAGAAGATTTTTAAAAAGCTTGCTAATTTAACAAAATAGTTTACAGAATGTAGCTAGCTCACTGATTTAATGAATTAACTTACAGAATAAGTAACGAGCTAATTACAATCCTTTACAATTTAACAAGCTAATGCACTGAATTTACGTCATTTGTCGAAACTAAAAGTTGGCTTATTATTACATTTTCCGGCAAATCTAAAGAACAATATTTATAGAAATGTGTATTATTTCAAATATTTTGTCTGTGATTTGTATTAAATACTATTAAAAAAGTACACTTAAAATGTCCTAAAGAGAAAACCGATTTTTTTTTCTTGATAATTCTAAAGTACAGAAACAAATTATTTCACATTATTTTTTGGCCAAGAGATAATCAGATAGCACTAATAAAATGACAGCATCTGTATATTTTCAGCCGTTGCAGCTACAACACTACTGATCCAATAACCATTTTCAAAGCTCACTGGACGTCCCAGAATCCAGAAGAAAACATTTACATGCTCAGGATATAACACGGTCATTAGCATCCTAGATTCCACATGGCTTTTTTGTGTATTAGTTTGACATGTAAATTCTGGCTCTGGACCAGAAACTGCTGTTTCTCTCAATGAAAGGCTAGAACGTCCCTTTGCAATCTGTATTTAACTAAAGAGCTGTCGCCATGTCATGTCTATAAATAGCTGTTTTGTGGAGTTTAGGTGGATCTGCACAGAATCGGCTTTGGAGAGAGCTTTATAACAAATCAAAGCTGTTACTGTTGTTGAGAATCAGTCAAGCAGAAAGAGTGGTGTAAATCTGATGAGGTTTATTCGGGACAAGTTCAAACGATTTTACATATATAATGTTTTTATTTACATAAAATGCTTTACATACCTACATACATGACACAATAGAAACAATAGAAATTAAATAAATAAATTTTTCAATAAATAGGCTATTTTTTTCTTTTCATAAAGCAGCAGTATGAAAGACCATGTCTTAGGAGTTGCATGATGTGGAGATGTTTGCAGAAATGTCAGCTTTTGCGCTCTCCATAGTCAGTCCTATGTAGGGGTGATGGAAATTGCCCATGTTCCTTACAGTGGGTTTGAAGAGATGCAGAATTGTGTGAAATCATCATCAGACTGAACAATAAGCAAAACTCTGAAGGGAAAAACACATTTCCATATTCATAAAATGTCAAACAGACGACTAGCAGTGAGTGGAACTGGTATTGATGGTTAGCATGGCATGAATAAATAGACATTAATGGTTTGTGTATGTGGTTTTTCTTCCACATACTGTCTCTGGGAGATTTTTCAGAAATGTATTCCCTTCTATACTTGATGATATAGATATGGACCTGGTTTTCTATAAGGATTTTCAGGAATAATATCTAGTCATTATAATAACAATATTTTTCTCACTAGTAAAAAATGTTGCCATTGCAAAAAATACATTAATGTTAACACGGATCGGCTAGCTGTTTTCAAACAATCATGCTTACCATTTTAATATACAGTTTTTCGAATTATCACCCTGAGTTGTGAAGAAATTTGAAGGGGGTAGCATGCAGTTTTACTACTGCTTGTCACTGTGGTGAAACCCACAAGACTGCATTTCTACATGCCTAATTCAGAATATGTTCAAATCCCATTTAAGATGTGCATATGGTCCTTGGGTAAAATTACACACCTTAAATAAGTGGAAGCCATGGTTTTAGTAAGAAAAAATATGTTTTTGGTTATTTAAGAAATATCATTCCAGGCAAAAAGTGCTAAGGAAGCTCACCACCTCAGTTACGAGCAGTCATAGAGTTTAGTAATTCTTTAAACTATAAAGGATAGAATGTGAACCAATTGTTCCTTCCCATCCTAGCAAATCAGGGTCAGGGAGTTGAAATTATGTTAAAGCCCAGTGTAATCTTGAAAGCCCTAATAGCTTGAAATGGTCACTTGCATGTTTCTTAGCCCCAACACCTTCTTATCATAGACCGCTCAAGGGCTGGGAGCTTAGCTCTCACGGCATGCAAGGCAATAGAATGCAGATAACCCCATAGCCTCTACCCCTCCACCCTTGTGATGCAGTCTGCCATCCCTTGGACATTGAAAAGAACGTTCAACTTCCTCAGTGTGCTCTTCCTCTCCGTTCTTGAGCTCCATAGTTAAGACAGTGATCCGAAGTTTCTTCGCAAATTATACAGGGTTGAGGTAAGACATGAGGATGCAAACTATTAAACTTGGTCTCAAAATAGGCATTGAAACTGAAATTGCTGTGTGATACCTGGACAAGGTCCATACACTTTGCATGTCCAGAAGGTCCAGAGGGTGTCCATGCAAAACAAAAAACAAAGCTGATATTGACTGGTTCCTCACTGAGCGGCAGACCATCTCACGCTAGACCATTCTGGTTAGTTTCACACAGTTAGTTTCCGCTTCTCATAGACTTCCCAGCCAACCATATTGCTTTGCCTTGGCCCATATCAAATGCTTTCAGCTACACAGGAAGCTGTATATTGACACAGGGCAGAGAAGGATGTTGATATTATGCAGCAGAGGCTGGATGCTGGAGCTTTCCACAAGCCTCGAGTTCACAGGCCCACCAAAACCAGTGTTCTTTGGGTATTTTGAGTCCTCTGATTAAAGAAAGGACTTTGTTGACTTATAATGGTTTGCCAGTAAAAAAGACCAGGCATGTGAGTTTGGTATGAGATGTTAAGATCATCTGTAACACCCAGAAAATGTCAGAGCACAATGCAACTTCGACAGCTTACTGAGTGCGGCTGTAGTGATCCTGAGGAAGTTTGAGTGGTTTGTTATATTGGTTTTCTCTTTGTCTTGAAATTATCCTCAAGCACACACTCAATGTACAGAGGCACGAAATCTAGTTCTCTTTTTTAGACTTCTTCCTTTTCTTTTTGACAAAGCTAAATATGAAAGCATCACAATATCCTAAAGGTCTTGAAAGTCCTTGATGTTAAGAAAGAACAGCCCTGTTACTGTGAGACTTGCTTTTGTCCTGATGACCTGGAACTACAGACTTTCTTTCTCCTTCAGGACAGAAACATCTTTATTTTTCAGTGTCTTTTACCAAACCTTACTCCTTCGTCACCAAATTCTTTGAGGACTATCTGCAACCACACTCTGCCACTACCATGCCTTCATACTTGTACTGGTAGGTGACCACACCTGCATCATCCAGGTAGAGAAGTGAGATGGGGTCAAGCTTTGTGGGGACACAGCAAGCCCTGGAAATGGTATTTGGACTTTTAAGGCTGACCAGAGTCTGTACGATGGCATGCTTGGTTGGAGTGACATGCTTAGTTAGGGGGTAAGTACAGACCCCTGTGCATTCATATGCCTCATAGCCTTGAGGTTCTAAGATCCAAGAGTCCCACCCAATGTCTTTAAAATCAACATATAGGGAACTCTTCTTGCACTGGTTGCTCTTTGCATTCCTACGAATCCTTGCCGATGTGTCATAAATGAGATTGGAGCGCATTTGCAGGAGAGCTTCTTCATCTGGTTCCTCTTCTTTGCTATCACCTACCTCCCCCCAAAGATCCATAAGTTCCATCCCCAGGTTGTCATCCAGACCTGTGCCAGGCATCTCATGTTTAATCATCTCATTTAACTCCTTTTTTTCTCCTCTGTGATCTATGCTTTGGTCATTGGAGAAAACAATTATCAGAGGTTTGTGCCTTTCTTCTGGACTGGTATCAATTTCCATCTTCCCCCCTGTCACAGGACCTTCAAACTCTGAACCATTCTGTGATATTAAACTTGCAATGTGAACCTCCAGTCTGTGGGTGTTGCCATAGTTGGACCTGCCCCAGTGTTGCATGGCAGCAGTCATGTCAAATGTTTCCCAGCCATTGTCCGTGCCGTAAACTTGCCGTGAAGCCAATTCCACTAGCTGCACTGGTTCATCTTCTCCATCTTCAGACCAACTGTCATTCCTTGGAATCACCTCATATATAGTCACTGTCCGGTCAACCCCAGCATACAGGTGCCTGTCAATCTGAACAAGAGTGTAGAGGCGAAGCTCAGCAGCCATAACCCGCTCATGGTTTGGGATGGAGATGTTAAACAGGAGGGGGTGTCGTCTCACACCACTGGGACCCACATTGCTTGGGGTGGACTCTGAGAAAATCAGTAATAAAAGCTTTAATGCATGAGCAAAACCAGCTTCAAGGAGTTGGTTTATGCATTGAACAAAACCAATAAAAATAAAGAATTACTTGAATTTCCCTCAGGGATGACAAGTGATCTATCTATCTATTTATTTCCTTTTGGGTGCGGTCAACATTCAGACACTGAAGTACATAACAATATGTAGATATAGACAGTGGCTACAACATATAAACTTTACATACATTGCCATTATATGAATTATTTCTGTAAAGGAATAATACAGTCAGGCAAAACAAATAAAACTTCTTACCTTCATTTTTGAAACTCCGTACAATGTTTGCAGAAGGCATGGATGTTCGGTCATTTGCAAAACGATTGTACAATTCCAGCATGTATTCTGGAGGCTGCACTCTTGGTACCCCAGGCTGCATAGGGGGTCCATGTCCTGACAGGTTGAAGGTCCGAAGGAACTGTCCCCGCAGGGTCTCCACCACGTTTTGCATATCAACCTCACTGTCCTGCTCCAGAAGAGACGGATCCACAACCCCTCCACGACCATCATCAAACCCAGGGGCAATCCGGTGCCTCTCTGGGGAACTAATTGGACTGGCATCCCCAGGGAAAAGCCCTAAAATGAGCAGGAGGAAAGCGAGGCGACATATAGAGGTGGTTGAACAACTTTCAATACCAGCCATGGTTAGGAGTGCAAGGGCTGAAACCACTCTCCAATATGCAGAAATTTTTGTGCAAAAGGGAATCAAATTGTTAGATTTCCTTGGTAGATCCTAGAAAGAAAAACAGTGAATCCAAGATTTTAATAGCTGGTAGGTATTATCCCTCTGGTCCAGATGGTTCCAGATGAGTTGAGTCCTGGATTTCCTAGGAGTTCAGAATTCCTGTCCACACAGTCCTGATCTGGATTATGTGTATGCACCTATTACTTATTTAAGGTATTTACTTGTCAACACACTCTTCGATGTGGCTCTGATGTCTGCAGAGTTTGGTTTGAAGGACTGCTTCATTGAGTTTTGCTGTGGCATCTCTTTTCTTCTTGTGTTTGCCTCTCTCACTCCCTATCTCTTGCTTTCTCTTGGTCTCTTATCTATAAGCTAGGAAGCTCTGCATTTTCACTGCCTATAGTCCCACTGTGTGTGTGTGTGTGTGTGTGTGTGTGTGTGTGTGTGTGTGTGTGTGTGTGTGTGTGTGTTTTGTTATCTACTTTCTTTCCTTAATGAGGACTTTGTAAACATCGTTCAGATACCAGCAGAAACTTGGTTTTTTGTTGTTTGGGTGGGTGAGCCAGGGAAGAAACTTGGGCCTACTGTTTATTTACTTTTCCCATTGGTGTGGTTCCAGTGATGAAGCATGATTTCATTGACCATTTCTTTCAGACAAACTTTTTTTTTCCTTACTTGGATAGGATAGAGCTGTGTTCACAACTCATCAAAACATGGGTCATTTAAATGAAATGAGGTGTGAGAAACAGCTGCTTTGATATCATTGTAAAGTTAATAAGTGCACAAAAGTCAGATGAAAATTAGACTGAAGACGTGAAAGCACAATTGGACAACCAAAAAGGGATTTCCATGTTAGCATATGATAATTGAATCCTTTTCTCAATTCTGACATGCATTAGCATAGACGTTCAGCCATACAAATGGACAAATTCCTCCATCCATTCATCACTGCTTGTTTCTTTGACAACATTGAGAGACCGTGACTCACGATCCCTGGGCATTATTTGTTGTTGGGTTCTAGTGTTGGTTTAGTTTCTTCCCAATCCTACAGTTACTTCCAAACATTTGAATGATTCATCACATTTTACAAGGTTTTCCTATAAAGCAACTTGTGCAATATATATGTTTAATTTACTGTCTAATGTCTTTAGTTCCCTATCAGTGCTTGTTCAAGCAGTGGCTCCCGAAGTATCAGTCCTTCAGCGATGAGTGTTGTTTTGCGCTTACACGTCAAACCAACAGCACTTTCGGAAGTGCTGGGAATCTCTTATCACACCCGTCCAGGGACCGACAAGTCCTTGTAGTCGAGAGAAACCTCTGGCAATGATGAGGGGATTGTGAAAAGCAGCCCCCATCCAACCAGGATGCTTTACGTAGTTTGAATTCTCTGAGGCAAAGAAGAATGGCCCATCACTTTCTGCTGATTTGGGAGCAGCTTTGGGATCACCTAGTCTAAGCTTGAGTATGTCGGAACCTATGACCGAGACCTTCTCAGATCAGCAGCGAATGTACAGAGCAAATCAGATATGCCGATTCTGCCTCATGTGAGAATGATTAGAAATGACGCACAAGGTCAGAAGTCACAACGATAGACTTTTAAGAGGGTGTGTAGGAGAAGTTTGACCTAGTGACCAATTGTTCCAACATTCTTCTTACCTACCCCCTCGACATTCTTGCTTTTCTTTGCCTGGTGACGCAGAAGACTACAGATTGTAGCTGTGATGTCGACCGAACCTCCCAGAAAGATCTCGTTCAAGCCTCAAGGCCACCAGAACAATCCAGACTGTATCATGGACAACCCTAACACAGACTGTCAACAGAGCAGTGGATGTTTTCTTATTGATCTCAAGAGGGACATCCTCTACACCTCTGGCTCTGGAGCTGTGTCTTTTGTTTTTCGATCTTCATGACAGTCCTCCTGAATCCCACTAACGTCCTTACTTACGTCATTTTTTCCCCATGTTTTTCATTGTTTGTTTCAAGTGGTCTGATAACCTTTAATACTCACTCGCTCGCTCACATGCAATCTCCAGCCAGGCTTCAAATCTCTTGCCATTAGATGCTTGTAAAACGATGAGCAGAAATGACAATGGTGTACAGCGAATACTTTGAGTTTGTCTTCGAAATCAACCTCTCTGAAAGGCTTTTGGAATCGCTTGTAACAATTCTACCTCTGACTAATATCTTTGCCTTTTATGTAGTTTGAAGAGTGTCAACAAGGGTTTCTAACGCTTTTGTAAATCTGGTGCGAATTTGGCACTTCACCCAAAATGAGTTGATTCTAGCTAAGTGGTCTATGTAAGAACAAATTGCATTAATTCCATGCTAGTTGTGGCATATGCAAGGAAAAATGTTCAAGCGCCTGTACATTTTATTAGACATTTATTCTTTTTTGCACAAACAATCCTCTATTTTAATCTCTCAAAAATAAACAAACACTTTAGAGAACTTGTTCTCGATGCATTTTGGTTTAAAATAAAATATAAAAAAAGCTCAAAAAGTCCAGTAATATTGTTTCTCACCACCAGCAGTCTCATTACAACGTTAATTATTATTGTTCAACTTGTTGTGCCGTTGCCTAGTGGAAAAAAAACGGAAATTTCTACAAACCAAACAGTCCAGAAAATGGCTGAAAATGTGAAAACATCGTGAACGTTGATTAATGGAAATTTATCGGTACCAGCCGATCATTAATCCACTGAGCAATTCAAGATCGAATGTTGCATCTCTGTGAGGATCTGATATTTATATAACACTAATGAAAAAAATACTATTGTTTCATATATTGTTGTCCATAATCTACGTTTAAATATAAAGCGTATAAAATGGAAATAAATAGCCCAGATATTTAGTAAACTCCATTAGAAATTCCGTATCGAATGTATCCGACATGGAGGAATCCCAGGCCTGGTCGTCTGTCTGAGTGTATGTTCACATTGGCTTGGGTTTTCCGATGAACTTCTGGATCTCTTGGTCCAGCAGCTTATTGCGTCTCAGAGCTTCATCCCTGCTGCGCTCGGCGTTGCGTAGCAAAATCTCCAGAGCTGCTTTACAGCGACGCTCTGCCTCCAGGGCTGACTGGAGCTCAGCGACGGTCACATTCAGCTCGTTGTTCCTCTGCTGGAGACTGAAAAACACATGCATGCATTAAAATAATGTTAAAGAATGATGCTCACATCCTATTCTGAAGATCTGAGAAAAACAAACACACACACACACACACACACACACACACACACACACACACACACACACACACACACACACACAGGTGATAGAGCTAATCAATAGCAACAGTTGCTTTATGATGCACCTGTGCATTTACATATACTGCACTATGAACACCTACACAGTTCCTAAAAAGAGTTCCTGGATTGGTTTGGTCTTCACAATGGTTGTGGCCTTTACGAGTCAGTTAACCAACATGAGTTTATAGACTCAAATATTGAGTAAAAACTTTATTTGTAAACTATAAAAACTTCATTTGTTTCATTTCACAAAAGAAACAAACTTGTTGGCTAATGCAGGTTTTTAAATGGCACTGAAGGTCATTGCTTATGCTACGAAGATTGTGGAAGCTTCAAACTCAGCAGCAGGAAGTAAAACTTTTCCTAAAGCTACAGCAAAGGGCCTTAAATTACTCGTTTTCTCTGGTGGGATTGTGATGTTATGTTCTCTGGTTCCTGTTTGGTTCAGAAGAACTCTCATGCATTGCTTAAGTTTGGCATTAGAAAACCTCCAAACTTTACACCTAAATAATTGAGGTCGAACCTGGTAATAAGTTGCTGTTGATCGCTCGTGCTGTCTGGTTGTTTCTGAGAAACGATTTGTGGCTGTTGCTTCACGATCTCCTCCCTGCTCGGAGACGGGGAACTTTGCTTTAAGTTCTCCTTCGGCTTGGCCTGTGGTTCCACTTTCTTTAGTGGGGGTTCCGCGAATTTAACCGCACCATTGCTGCTCCTCCTCTCCTGTGTGCCGTCTTTCTCTTCATCTTTACCATTGCTGTTCTGTTTTTCCGGAAACAGTGTCACCTTTTGAAGATCTAGAATCTTAAAGATGTCCTCAGAAAACGTCTTTTCATCCTTCTCCTCCAGACTCTCGTGCAGATAGCTCCAACGGTCCAACGATGCATCTCGGGATATTCTGAAACTCGGGGGACCACCCAGGCTAGGGAGAGTCTGCGTACGTTTCCTCGGGCTCGTGCTCAGGTCATCTGACAGAGGAGGGGATGTGAAGGACGAGGAGGATGAAGTGACCTTTAATGCTGACCTCTCAGTCTCAAACGTGTCTACTTCCTCTTCTTCTGGCGACTCAGACAACGAAGACATCTCACACTGCTTAAGAAGAGTTAGACAAGAATGGGACAGGGTAAATGAAGGAAGAGGAAGTGAAGGCAATAAGAACCAACTGAAAGTTGTTTGAAATGACAACATGGAGTGAACAAGCCTGGTTTCTGTCTCTACTCTCTACTGAGGGGTTTAATCCTCTTACCTTCATACCAATGTCTGTGAGTACTGGGTTGTGATTGGCTGTAAGTTCACGTGTGAATAGTGGATTGTGATTGGCTTTAAATTCAGGTGTGAGTACTGGATTGTGATTGGCTGTACATACAGTTCAGCATCAGTTCAACATCAAGCAGAACATTTAGAGAGGAAAAATACGAATAAACCTTTAACCAAATCTGTCTGCTCTCAAATTCTGTTATTTTAATTGGTTCTAATGGAAATTGTTTAGCTTTAAGGTTTTGGGTTCATGATCATTTAAATAGATATCAATCAGTGTTTGACTTATTTAGGGCTGAAACGGTTCCTCAAGTAACAATTAATTTGAATACAAAAAACCTAATTATTTGCCTCGTTGCTTTGTTTAGACCATTTAACTACACATGGAGCACTGTGGCATTGTGTTTCCCCACGGACCATTATTACTGACGCACAACCCACTAAACTCTGGAGCGCAGAATGAAAAAAGGAGAATAAATGAATAAATTTACATATTAAAAATTAAATGCGCTACAATCAGTAGAATCGCAGGGTATTAAACTGAGATTTTGATCCCTGGAGAGAACTCTGTCTAACAATCGGCTCTGGAGGAGATGGAGCACGACAGATGAAGCAGAGGAACCTCGTTCATACGCCTACAGCTTCACACTTTAGGCCCACAACATGGTTACTGGTGGATGCACCAGAAATGTTGGATGTTTTTACGAGAAATACAGTCAGAATTGTGAGAAAAAAGTCAGAATTACAAGAAATAAACTTGGAATTGCAAAAAAACCGTTGGAATTAGGCAAACTCTTTTTGTGGCAAGAAACAGGATTCCAAAAAGTTTCCAAAGTTTGCAATCATTTCAAGCTGAAACATAAAGAAAACCTTTGTTTTGTAGATGTTTCACAGCATGAAGTCAAACTACCAGTGGAGGACGAAAGCAAAAGTAAAGATTCACTCAGTAAAATGTGACTCCAGTAAAAGTGTCCCTTTAAACTTTTACTTCAGCAAAAGTACGAACGTTTTTGCCTTCAAATGAACTTAAGTTTCCAAAGTAGTGATTTATTATAACTTTAATGTTTTATTATTATTATTTAATCAGAAGATTCTTTATTTAATCACCTCAGTTTATGTGTAAAGACTCGACTGTGACTCTCAGCACACTGATCTATTAATAGAATGATATTAATGAGTCTGGAGCTGCTGCTATTGATTATTTCAGTAATCAAATATTCTAACGATTATTCCAACGATTAATTAAATAATCAGATAAATACTTTTTTCTTTATTAAAGAGCAACACTAAATATAGAAGAGAAAATCAGATCGTCTCTTAACATGAACAGGTCATTTGGTTCCTCTTTAGAAAAATAATTTTTATTGCTGAAATTTTATAGAAGAAAAAAAAGTGAACACACTGTACGGTGTTTTCGTCTTCTCGTTTATGTTGTAAGTACTTAAAAAGAGTCATGACTCTTGATTATGATTTTCTCAAGTCGCTAACACTGAAGACTCCTTCCATTAAAGTTAAATAAACAGTTTCACCACATGATCACGTCTGTGAGTGGAACATCCCTGTGAATGAGAATGGATCAACACTATCCGACCAATCAGAATCAAGAATTTAACAACACTGATATTAGAAATGTACTGAAGTAGAATTAATGACTGATTAACTGATTTGAGTGTCTGTGTCTGTGCTGTTGATTTTACAGTGAAGAATCTGTAACAGTGCCTCACCTCTGCAGACTCCCAGCCCACGAAGTTGCGTGGATTTGTTGTTTTTTTGCTCTTCAGCTTCTTGGCCGGAGCAGGAGACGGAGCGGCGTCTTTAGCAGCAGGAAAGAGCAGCTCATGGTGCCTGATCATTACCGTCATCACCTTCTGGATCATTGGGGTCCCTGTGAGAGGGTATGGTTGTGTTCAGCTTATTCATGCATCATCACTCTTTATATCAGCTGTTTCAGTGATGATCAAGTGTCTTGTTCCTCACCCTTCATCATGCTGAAAGCATCCTCCACCTGCGGTTTGAACAGGTTCACCCCCATCACTGTTGCCAGGTTCTCCACGCTCATCTTATTCACCTTGGAGTGCTGTTGCACCTCAAACAAGAACCTGCAGAAACCAAGACGTCCATCATCTCTCTCCATTAGCTTTCCATTGCAAACCATTACAGGGTTAAAGACAGCAAATAAAACAGCAACCTGTTGATGATGCGACCATGTAACGCCCCGAGTGTCAGACTGAAACACCACGTTTCTGCAGGGGTTTGCGTGTGAACTCACCTGCATGTGTAAGACAGGAGGTTGTAGTTAGCTTTAGGAAGCAGGCTGATCTGTTTCTCCAGTTTCTCCTTCCTCTGTGGAGGAAACACCTCACTATTAATTCCATTCCATTCATTCTGATTCGTCTAGAACTTTAACAGTGGACATTACTGACTAAAAGCTGCTCAACAGAAATATATACAGTAGTTCAGAAATGTTCATTTTATTCATAATGTGCAAAGCCAGAAGAGATGATATGAGAAAAGGCCTCATGTCCTAAATGTCTTTGGAGGCACTAATACTACATTTCCTCTTCACGTAAACTTGGAGACCCAAACCTGTCCCCAGCATGACATTTACCATGTGCACAAACCAGCTCCATGAAGATCTGATTTCCATGTAAATGCTGACTGCACCCCAGGAGCCTCCTCACCTCACTTACATCAGTACCTGACTTTACTAATACCCATGTGGATGAATGAATCTCCACAAATCTTCACAAATTCCAGTGGAACATCTCCCCAGAAGACTGGAGCGCATTATAACAGTGAATGGGAACTATATGTGGAATGGAAAGTTCAAAAAGCACATAAAAAACTCGGGTGTCCAAAAGCTTTTGTCCATATGGTGTATAAATGTGTTTGAAGTTTGAAATGTCTACGTGAGAAGAACCAGCCACAGTAATCTCATACATCTTTAGGTTCTTCATTTTGGAGAACATCCTCAGCAGCAGCGAGTAGTTTCTAAAAATGTGATGAGAACTTCATGTAGCTGTAGAACATCAGGATGGAGGAGGCAGGAGTCAGGACCACTATCTCTTTATTAAATGAAATAAAATATCTGGCCCACCATGGTGACGGGTTTAACGCCAGTTAGTCCTTGATTTCTTCTCCTGCAGGTGCTTAAATAGATATGTGATCAAATCTGTGTCTGATCCTCACCGCTGCGGTCGTGGGGTCCAGCGCCACACTGCTGTCCAGAAAGTCCTGATACTGAGTCCAGGGCACTACGGGTTCAGGCAGCTCACGCAGGTACAGCTTGAGCAATGACGCCACCGTGTGGACATCTGTGTCTCTGCGGGAAGGAAGCAGAAATGAGAAGGTTTATTGTTTTTGTTTGTTTGTTTGTCACATTGTAGCTGGGATCCATTTAACATTCTGTAAATAAATAGAATCTTCTGGCAATACTTTATCTGTGGGTGTGATTCAGAGCAGCAGAATTGTGCACGTAACGAGTCGTTTATAAACTGCGCAAGAAATCTGAAGCGTGATTTCAAACCGTTCGGTTTTTAGAAGCTCTGATTTAAAAATACTGCATTCTGCCAGAAAGGAACATTACCAGGACCTGGAAATTCTAAAGTGTGAGGCTTCTAGGTTTTTGACCGTACGACTTGCAGGACAAAGAAAGAGCATGTTTGTTAACAATAACGTACTTATCCGTGGCCCCAGACTGCTCATCAGGGATAGATACACAATTCACTTTCATTCTTAAGTTCTGTAAAGCTAATTTGAGACAAGGTCTTTCGTTCCTTCATCCTTAGTACCCGCCTGGTCAGGATCATACCAGTTTAAAATTCCTAACAGAGTCTCGAACTGAGAGCAGTTATGAACTTGTATGAGGTTGAGGAACTGTCAGGGGCAGAAATCACACATGCACACCCATAAATAAAAAAAAACACCACCGCCTAAATATATACGTTGAAGGGCCAAAGGTATTATGATTTTTACAACCATATACGGTTCCTCCCAAACTGTTAGCACTTCACTGAGTAAAAAATAACTCCAGCCTTGGCCACACCCACTCGAGGTTTAAAACTGAATACAGATACAAAGAGTATTTTTGCTTTTCAATATTAATGCACATGGGTGTGTGTGTGTGTGCGTGTGTGCTATATAAAGGCAGAGGCTTCTCCTCAGGTAGGACAGGATATGGTTTAACCACAGATCTGATGTGTAGGACATTTCTCTGAAAAAATCTTGCATTTGCATCTCTGACTCTGAGTAACAGAATTGTGCACGTAACGAGTCGTTTATAAACTGCGCAAGAAATCTGAAGCGTGATTTCAAACCGTTCGGTTTTTAGAAGCTCTGATTTAAAAATACTGCATTCTGCCAGAAAGGAACATTACCAGGACCTGGAAATTCTAAAGTGTGAGGCTTCTAGGTTTTTGACCGTACGACTTGCAGGACAAAGAAAGAGCATGTTTGTTAACAATAACGTACTTATCCGTGGCCCCAGACTGCTCATCAGGGATAAATACACAATTCACTTTCATTCTTAAGTTCTGTAAAGCTGTTTTGAGACAAGGTCTTTCGTTCCTTCATCCTTAGTACCCGCCTGGTCAGGATCATACCAGTTTAAAATTCCTAACAGAGTCTCGAACTGAGAGCAGTTATGAACTTGTATGAGGTTGAGGAACTGTCAGGGGCAGAAATCACACATGCACACCCATAAATAAAAAAAAAACACCACCGCCTAAATATATACGTTGAAGGGCCAAAGGTATTATGATTTTTACAACCATATACGGTTCCTCCCAAACTGTTAGCACTTCACTGAGTAAAAAATAACTCCAGCCTTGGCCACACCCACTCGAGGTTTAAAACTGAATACAGATACAAAGAGTATTTTTGCTTTTCAATATTAATGCACATGGGTGTGTGTGTGTGTGCGTGTGTGCTATATAAAGGCAGAGGCTTCTCCTCAGGTAGGACAGGATATGGTTTAACCACAGATCTGATGTGTAGGACATTTCTCTGAAAAAAATCTTGCATTTGCATCTCTGACTCTGAGTAACAGATAGTAAACAGTCTACAGTCGATTTTAATATTTTAACGTCAACATAACCTCAGATCCAAACCCGATTCATTTAAACAATGGCTTGATAAAAAAAATATATCAGATGAAACCAGACTGAATTTGCAGTAAGAGGATTTGAAAAACACTAGCGAGTTGCTAATTTCCTGGTTTTCAAACATCAAAGCCTTTCGGTGACGAAGAGCGAAAACGACACTCTCATCTCCAAACCAGGAAATGAACTTTTTAAAACCTTCAAAAGTTTGAAGCATCACAGGAAGCCATTAAAAAATCGTCATGTAAAAATGTTAGCGTTGAGACTTCAACATTAAGAGCTTTGTATTGACGTAACCCTTAAACACAGTGCCTTCCTGTTACTTCTCCTTTCAGTGGATTCCTAAAGAATCCCTGGAGAACCTGTTTCATGAACCACAAGCTACCATAAAGAAGCTGAGAGTCAGTGACTGATAGTGTGTTAAGTTTTTAAGGGATACTTGAAAGATTAAAGGTCCTTGATATTAAAATATATATCATGTTTTAATAGGAACACAATTTGGTGTTGGAATCTACATAGAACCTTGAAAGTTCAACCAAATAAAAAACAAAAAATCTGAAGGACTCACGGAGGAAACGATGGTCTTTCTCCTGCATCGAAAGCCTCTCTGAAGTGTTTGACTTGGTTCTCCTGCCCGGGTAGGCGAAATATTCCTTCCTCATCCAGGCCATGCTCCCTGATGAAGTCTGCACACTTCTCAATCAGCATGGGCACCGAACGAGCCCCAAACTTCTTCTCATAAACCAAGATGTCCGCCAGACTCTTCCCAAACACTGAAAGCATAAAAAAACACAAGAAGATGTAGATGACAGCATTAAACCTGACATTTATTTGATTTGAATCAGTGCTGTTGAATCCTGCGTTCTGATTGGTCAGAAGGTGACAGTAGATCAGGATTATGTGCTCATTAATACATCATATACGTTTTAATACAGTAGCAACAGTTCCAGTGTACACCAGACGTTCCACGTTTACACATTGCGCATTTGTTGATATGTGAGTCTACAGTGTCAAAGGCAAATCTTCTGGATCTTCAGCTACTTTAAGGATTCTCCTCCAAGAACATACACCTGACCCTGGTGAAGGAACGAGTGTTTTTAGCTGATCTTTTTTTGTTGAGCTGCACCAGTGATCCTGTCCTCATCTGCTCTCCAGACCTGCCTAATCCATCCTGATGTCCTACCTCTGGAAAGAGTTTTCTGTAATTAGAAACCAATCACTGCAGGTGTGGATGTTCTCCACATAAACTGTTCCATAAGGTTACTGTGGAGGGTTCATGATCCATGAAGATGGATTTAGACTGCAGTTAATATAAAGTTTCCTACAAGGACTACAATCACCATGAACATTTTCTATTTCATCAGTGAACAGTTGAGAACCTCTACAGCGATGGAACACTAATTAATGGATATTGGGTGTTGAGGATGAGGATGGGTTCTGAGTCTGGTTCCTTTTGAGGTTCCTTCTTAAGAATTCTTCATTGTCATTCCAATGCCCTACGTCTGGATGGAGTTCTGTTCAGTAGTAGACACTGTGCCTCTGGGGATGGATTCACATCAGCAGCCTAAACATTCATGAAGTTACTAAGTAACTCAAGAACTTTGAGGATGGTTTTGGACTGGAATTAATATCAACAGTCTGCTCCAATGGTTCAGGACCACAGTTTGCATGAACAGTTCTTCATTTAAGTGCCATTACTGAACATCTCAACAATGATGGAACTGTAATGAATGGACATTCGGTGTTGAGGATGAGGATGGGTTCCTTTGTGAGACTGGTTCCTCTGAAGATTTCCTCCTCATGCCATCTCAGGGAGTTTTTAGTTTCACCACAGATCACTTTTATAAAGAAAAGATTCGCTCTTTCCCGCTCTTTGGATTCTATTTGTATTGCGTTCAATACGAAAGTTATGTTTGAAGGTCTGTTGTTTTACCATTTAATGAGTAAAATACGTACGGTGCTGATGATCCAATGTTTCATGAACGTCTCTGCATCAAAATAACTCTGAATAACATGATTCATAGGAAGTGGCATTGCCACAGTGTGATGATTCAACATTGTTTTTTTCGTCCCTATTTCTGTTCTAAACTGGAATAAAAAAAGGATTAAGATGATGTATGTCCTGATCTCACCCCTATTTCATCAGATTTTCAGAGGGGGTTTTTTGCCCATAGGGAAGTGGGAGTTCAGTAAATAAGATGTTGTGCTTATGATCAGAAGGTCATGGGTTTAAATCCGAGCACCACCTCAGCTGGCTATTAGAGCAGAACAAACCCAACAGTGAAACCCGACACGGGTCACTTCACTCTTGTCCAAGTCATGATGTACGGTTTCGGTTACCAAGACTTCTGCAATGATGTTTCAATGCATTACTTTCATTATGATTTTCAGAGGAAGGAGGATCTCTCATGTCCATGTGATCATCTAGTGGAGTAGAATACAGGACTGAGACGCAGGAGGGTTCTCTATACACGTTATTTCTTATTATTTACCACTAAACAAACTTCACACGCTTCACAGCTTGGCACCTCTAAGAGGGGTTTTCGCATTACAATCATTAAGGGTGTGGTCTGAAAACTCAGAAGTTTTTGCAGGAACACAAGCAGACTTTCAGGGATTTGAATGTAGACATGGACGTGATGTAGACCGTATGTGTTCACAGGAGGTTCAGCGTGAGCAGATGGTAAATGAGTCATGGAATATGTTTCTATAGCAGGACTGTTTTTATGGTTACAGCAGCGACATCACCTCTTCAGTGTTTCCCGTGAATTCCCGCTCCCTCGTATATTTTATTAAATGTATTATATTGTAGGTTTTATATGAAATGTTAAACGTACATTACCTTCACGTTCTCGGGTGTTAGATATGCTCTCGTTTATTACAGTCAGGCTGTAGAAGGGACTGAATGCTGGATTGTGTTTGTGTGGAAGTTCAGGTGTGACATCAGAGCGTTGAACACACGAGTAATTTGCGTTTGTTTGTTGAATATAAATGATTGTGCTGCTTGTAAACACTTGTAACCATAGTAACCTCTAGTTTCAGTTGTATACAGAGTCAGACAGCGTTTGTGCGCATTTCCTAATGACCTCACTGAGATCCATGGTGGAGTTTTTTGTGGGTTGTGGTTTGATGAAATGGAGAAGAAAACGTTCATTATATGGCGCAGACGCACTGTAAACATAAAGGCCAAACCTGCAGCTGGTGGATGCTGGGATTTGAACCCCAGACCTTCTCTTTATTACCTTGAGGTACACATCTAAGACAGTTAACTGAAGAGCTGTATGACACTGAGCACCTGGTGAGGTGGTGGTGTTGTATTGTGTGTGATTGTGTGTGTGTGATTGTGTGTGTGTGTGTGTGTGTGTGTGTGTGTGTGTGTGTGTGTGTGTGTGTGTGTGTGTGTACCTCCATTGCTCTGTGCTCCGATGGCGCGGCGGATCATCCGTACCCAGTCCTCCATCTCACTCTGACTGCTTGCCATGAGAACACAACCATCACGCTCCCGATCCCCATTATTCCCTACAAACACACACACACACACACACACACACACACACACACACACACACACACACACACACACAATCTATGATGTTTGTTTTATCGAGCAGTCAGGAAGAGCATGTATATTCTGTAAGATATGTGTATTTTGCACTGCTTATCCACTACACATTTCTTTCCGCACCACCAATATTTATAGTGTATCATAAATACATTCACACTTGTACATAACTATATCATGTCATTGAGTATATTATCTTCTGACATGTTTATCCATGCATAATCTTTGCACCGTATATTGTATATTACTATATAAACTATATATTATTACCTAGTAATGTGTGTGAGTGATCAGAAAAACGACTCCATTATTGCAATCCTTTTGTGATCATTCATTGGAAGTAATAAATCTTTGTTCTCTGTAAATTACTGATCAGGTGTTTCATGGTAAAGAGATAGAAGGAGTGAGAAAGAAGGAATGAGAGATAGAAAGAGCGAGAGCGTGAGAGAGATAGACAAGAGGGAGAGCATGAGAGAAGAGAGGAATGAAAAAAGAGATAGAATGAGAATGAGAAAGAGAAAGAGCAAAATGGTAAGGGAGTGAGAGAGAAAATGAGAGAAAGAGAGTAAATGAAAGAATGAGAATTAAAGGTGAGATAATTAGACAGAATGAGAGAGATGGAGAGAGAGAGATAGAGAGAGAGAGAGAGCTACAGTACGAGGGACAGAATGAGAGTAAGAGCAAGAGAGAGAATTATATGAAAAGAGAAGGAGTGAGAGAGTAAATGGTTAAAAGGTCAAAAGAAAATAAGAGCATGAGAGAAGAGAGGAGAGAGAGAAAGAGAGAATGAGGTGGAGAAAGTGAGTGCGAAAGAAGAAGTGGAAGAAAATGAGAGAGAGGGCTGGGGTGAGAGAGAAAATGAGAGGGAGGGCTGGACATGACGGGACAGGGCTGGACGGGACAGGGCAGGGTTGGACAGGACAGGGCTGGACGGGACAGGAAAAGTCTGCACAGGGCAGGACAGATTAGGCCTGGACAGGGCAGGACAGGACTGAACAGGGCAGGACAGGACAGGGCTGGAGGGGACAGAAGAAGTCTGGACAGGGCAGGGCTGGACAGGGCAGGACAGGACAGGGCTGGACAGATTAGGCCTGGACAGGACATGGCAGGACAGGACATGGCACAGCTGGACAGGACAGGACAGGACAGATCAGGCCTGGACAGGGCTGTTCAGCAATGTGTGAAGATATTGTGTACAGTAAAACACAATAAGAGGAGGACATGTGTTCGACTCCCATTTCCTGTCTCTCTCTTGTTGCTTTTAAAAAGCATGTCCTGATTCATGTGAAGTTCTCAGAATGAAGCCTAAACATTGGTTGAAGCTGCTGTTAGATTCTGCTCTGATTGTTGATCATTTATTTGATATCTGTGCTGTTCGAGTCCCACAAACCCAACGTCAAAATAAATATGAGAAATTTTTGTTTTTTTCCAGTTTGTGATGAAAAAATCCCACTGCTGAACAAAGGGATCAATATGGAGTGTAGTGTTTTGGGGGGAAACATGTAAATACGCATGACGCTGACTGACAGATTGATGGTTTAATGCACTCCGAGTAATTGAGGTTAGTGGTTAATAAAAGATCCAGTTCAGTAAAAGGTGGTGGGAAAAAGAGAAAAAAAACTCTTACGTGGGATGATTTCGAAGATGAATTTGTCGTCTGTGTTTAACGGCAGCTCGTTCACTTGACAGGCCCACAGCGGTATCGTGCCCTGGGATGCGACATTTTCAAAAGTCCAAAACATTTAGATAATATCAATTGCATAACTGAAATAAATCTTCTACAGATGAAGATGATTTTTTTTTTGCGACTAAATTCATTCAGAAAAAATGCATGTAAAATGTTATAGACCTCCTCAGAACATGTTTTTTAAATATTTTCCTCATTAAGTAATTTGTGCATAATATAGATTACATTTAAATCAGATTAGAATGCATATTATTATCTAAATACTAATTAATCACAGGAAATCATGTTGCCTTGACTTTAAATCAATAGAGTGATTTTCAGTTTCACTCATGTCTCTGTTTTGACCACGGACGGTCTGTAGAATCGATGCTGTTTGTATGTGAGGTAAAGAAAGAGAAAGATCACAGTGTAATGTGTAGGCACTGGTGGCTCAGTGGTCTGAAGGTGAGGTCTGAGTGGTCACTGCGGATCGTACAGGACTGAGACTACCTACAGGTACTGTAACTATTATTACATTATTCTCTACAGGTTATGCTGTATTTTATTATTTCTACTCATACATACTGTTAGAACTGCATCATATACCATACTACTACACTGTGCTACACCACCATACTACTACACTGTGCTACACCACCATACTATTACACTGTGCTACACCATACTACTACACTGTGCTACACCTTACTACTACACTGTGCTACACCACCATACTACTACACTGTGCTACATCACCATACTATTACACTGTGCTACACCATACTACTACACTGTGCTACACCACCATACTACTACACTGTGCTACACCATACTACTACACTGTGCTACACCATACTACTACACTGTGCTACACCACCATACTACACTGTGCTACACCACCATACTACTACACTGTGCTACCACCATACTACTACACTGTGCCACACCATACTACTACACTGTGCTACACCATACCACTACACTGTGATACACCATACTACTACACTGTGCTACACCATACTACTACACTGTGCTACACCACCATACTACTACACTGTGCTACACCATACTACTACACTGTGCTACACCATACTACTACACTGTGCTACACCTTACTACTACACTGTGCTACACCATACTACTACACTGTGCTACACCATACTACTACACTGTGCTACACCATACCACTACACTGTGATACACCATACTACTACACTGTGCTACACCATACTACTACACTGTGCTACACCATACCACTACACTGTCCTACACCATACCACTACACTGTGCTACACCATACTACTACACTGTGCTACACCTTACTACTACACTGTGCTACACCATACTACTACACTGTGCTACACCATACTACTACACTGTGCTACACCATACTGCATTGCTGTTATTATTATTAACTCTTAACACTAATACTGTGGTATAGGGAAGTAAATATTACATTATACTAAACTCTTATTTAATGCATTAAATAAACTGTTTGATTTTGGGTGATTATAAGAATCACCACAACCACCAGGATGCACTTCTGGGCCTTTGAGCAAAAAAGCCTTGAAATTGGATTATAAATCAGACAATTATAACACACTCTGTATAACGGCATCTGACACATACTGTAAATGTTATTATCATTTCCTACTACAACACATAAGTCATTTACCACACAATACTATATAATATTATTCTGTTATTTACTTTACAATACTACATTATTAAATGTGAATTACCACATAATTCAACATTTTTCTATGTAATTTACTTCATAATATTATAATATATATATATATATATATATATTAAATTATTCAATGTCATTTTCTACACAATACTATATTATTAAATGTAATTTATCCACAGTGGCTCACATGTATCTAATTCATAACTCTGAGCAGCTATGAGTTTAAGGCCTTCCTTTGGGGTAAAGGAGTCACTTGGTGTGGTTTAAACTTGAACTCTTGACCTTCAGATCCAAAATCCAATGCCTTTACCACTAAGCGTCCACCTACACTATATCTCTATTATATATTATTATTATATATTATTATATATCTCTGTTATCTATCTATCTATCTATCTATCTATCTATCTATCTATCTATCTATCTATCTATCTATCTATCTATCTATCTATCTATCTATCTTTACAGTATAATATATATATAATGGAGCATATCAGACTTGGACTTATTTCTAATAGTTTTGTGGACTAAAGTATCACATGATACATTTAAGACCATATTGAAGTGTCATTTTGTTTTCTCATCCCTGGTTAAAAATCAGACTCTTATGAAATTCATGAGATGTTATATACCTGACGCAGGGCTGAGGTTTAGTGCTTATTTTGGAGAAAGTCATTCCACTACATAAGCAGGTGTCACTTTCATGTCATGGCTTCTTTCTCCTTCATTGACATGGTGTCTGGGTTATTTTTATTTGGCCTGAGCGAAGAGCCTTCTTGTTGTCTTGTGCATTGCTCCAGAAAGGTGTCAAAAATGTGCAGATGCTGTGAATAAGCGGTAAATATTGACACCTTTGTATTTTACTGGGTGACGGGGAACCCTGCACTTTCTCACAATACCCTTTAAAAGCTACTATAGAATACACACACACACACACACACACACACACACACACACACACACACACACACACACACACACACACACACACACACACACACACACACACATAATAACGGGTTCTTTTTCCTCTTGTTTTTAGGTTATATTGTGTATAATACATGGATGTTCTCCTGCTGATACCCTCTGGAGTTATTCTAATTCTTCTTCACTCTTAAAAGTCACGTCTCAGCCGGTGGATAGATTTACATTTAAGAGCTGCTGCAGTGCTGCAGAAAACTATCCTAAGAAAACTCTAGAAGAAATGTATAAAATAAGACCAACACGTTGATTTCTTACCTGTACAGCACTCTCTTTATCGTCTTTGTGATAGGTCAGAACGTTCCCTCTGAGCACAAAGTAGCACGGTTTCCAGTTCTTCACAATGGACCTCTGCTTCTTCAGCCACCCCTTCTTCAGAGGTTTCTCCATCGACCTCTTGATGTCAGAGCGGCCCTGGCCAGCACCTCCGTCTCCTGGTATCACACTTTTAGACCTCGCTGATTTAAATAGAAGAAAAAAAAAGGATAGCGAGCTGATCAGATGCTGTTGAAGTTCTGCATTGCTGTGTGGTAGTCAGACACAAACTCTGCACACCACAGGCAGAAAGTGGTGTTAACCAAAGGTATTTGTGTAAAAGCTCCACAGCAGTGTGGCCACGCAGCGTAGGAAACAGCCTGACCCGAGAAGCTTCCTGTTTAGCTTGTTCTACACCAAATATGATTGTTCTATAATTACATGACAGACTTCAGCTGAAAGAACGTTGTTCCAAAACAACACGTCGACGTTCTTTAAGATGTGAGTGATCGATGAAAGACTGGGGGAAAGGTCAGAATGTAGATGTAGGAACGGTCAGTGAAAAGTACAAACAACACAGAGACACTGAGACAATCACAGAAATATTTTAAACAGTCAGATGTTTGTGTGTGTTTTATATTTATTTATATAAAACAGTTTATAGAACAGAGGTATGGATTAAACACTACAGATATAACGGTGGACGTGATGGTGCAGACGCCTCGTTACTGATGTAAAAGTACAGAAGTGATATTACAGATGTGACTCTGTGGCGCTGGCATTATTAAAGTGACATTACGATTGGTTTACCAAGGTGACGAGATTACGATGGGAGATATTGGTTGGGACATTACAGAGGTGACATTATTGATGAGACTTTAGAACAATTACATTACAGTTGGGACATTAGGGAGATGACGTTATGAATGGGACACTACATGGAGATGATGTTAAAAATAGGACTTTACAGATGAGACATTACAGTTGGGACCATAAGGAAATTAAGTTATGGATGAGACAGTACAGACGGAACATTATAGAGATAATGGTACATCACGGTTGGGACATTACAGAGATGATGTTACAGATAGGACCTTATGAATAAGACATTAATTACATTAATTACATTATGTATGAATCACATTACGACGATGACATTGCAGTTAGGACATTATGGAGATGAAATTATAGATGAGACATTACAGTAGCATACAAGGGACATTGCAAGGGTTACATCATGGAGAGGACACGTTACCATTGTAATGTCCCAAATGTATATTGTCCCATCTGTATTGTCAAATATATTCTGCCACATATGTAATGTTACAGATAAGACTTTACAGAGGAGACGTTACTAAAGCTAACTTTACGGATAGGACATTACAGTGGTGACACTTATTGTAGGACAATACAGAGATGACAATACAAATGGGGCATTACAGTGGTGACATTTACAGTGGTGACGTCAGAAAGGTAAAATTGCAAAGGTTACTTGATAGAGGGGACAACTAAAGCGGTGATGATACAGAGGGGACATTACAGATGTGGCATTACAGAAGGTGACATTTAAGAGGTGACATTAAATGTGAAACTGGTAATAATACTGAATATGACAATACAGATGTGAAATCACATGACTGACATGACAAAGAAGTCAGGATGGAGATCATATGATTTCATAAGATCTTTATAAAAGTTTACTTCGAAAACCTGTGGTGTGTTTCTATTAATCCTGTGGTGAGAGCAATTATCACATGATAGTACATATTACAGTAAATCACATGATGACTCATGCTAAGAAAAATGCTAAGTTGATTAGCATATGACATTCACTGTTTTAATGTCAGCGTTACCTGCACAGATGTAGCTAGTTTCTGCTTTTGCTAATTGCTACTGTTGTATAGTCGTGTATGTATATGGCATTTCTTAAAACTTGCTGATCAGAACTTCATTCTCTGATTTTCAGCAGAAATCATTATTATAAGTTCTCTGATGTGTCCTTACTTGTGGACTGTTCGACACTGGACTGCACTGTAAAATAAACTGCTGCATTATAAAATTAAACCCTTTTTTACATTGAAAGTTAAAATAATAAAAACAAAAAAGAAAGTGAAAGTGGCACTTGAGGTACCAACAAAGGGAATACCAACCAACTGTGACCGAGCATCTCACACACACACACACACACACACACACACACACACACACACACACACACACACACACACACACATACATGTATAAAGTATAGAGGAAAGGCCAGATGCAGACAGAGATCACAGATAAACAGGAAATTGCTGCATCACACACCATGGAGGTCACAGTGTTCAGAAGTTTCACACCTACCAACAGTTAAACATGTAGAGTGGAAATTTCTCACATTACTCTCTGATACTCATCCTTCACTCAGTGCTGTTTCCCTCCAAAGACACAGTGAGGACACACCCAGAAAAAAATTTGAAGAAAGAAAAAAAGAATGGAGTGACTTTTCAGAGTGAACACCACCACTGACCTCCGCTACCATTACAACACCCTAACTCACCTCCGCTACCATCACAACACCCTAACTCACCTACGCTACCATCACAACACCCTAACTCACCTTAGCTACCTCCGCTACCATCACAACACCCTAACTCACCTCCGCTACCATCACAACACCCTAACTCACCTCCGCTACCATCACAACACCCTAACTCACCTCCGCTGCCATCACAACACCCTAACTCACCTCCGCTACCATCACAACACCCTAAATCAGCTCCGCTACCATCACAACACCCTAACTCACCTCCGCTACCATCACGACACCCTAACTCACCTCAGCTACCATCACAACACCCTAACTCACCTCCGCTACCATCACAACACCCTAACTCACCTCCGCTACCATCACAACACCCTAACTCATCTCCGCTACCATCACAACACCCTAACTCACCTCCGCTACCATCACAACACCCTAACTCATCTCCGCTACCATCACAACACCCTAACTGACTTCCGCTACCATCATAACACCCTAACTCACCTCCGCTACCATCACAACACCCTAACTCACCTCCGCTACCATCACAACACCCTAACTGACCTCCGCTACCATCACAACACCCTAACTCACCTCCGCTACCATCACAACACCCTAACTCACCTCTGCTACCATCACAACACCATAACTCATTATAACAATTTTGCAGAGATGAATGGAGTAAAATTCCTCCAAAACGCTGAAACAGACTCAGTGTAAGTTTTCACAAACGCTTGATTGCAGTTGTTCCTGCTATGAGCGGCCCAACCAGTTATTAGGTTTAGAGGGCAAACACTTTTTCACACAGGGTCATGTAGATTTTGTTTCTCCTCAATAATAAAAACCTTCATTTAGAAACTGCATGTTGTGTTTACTTGTGTTCTCTTTTACTAATATTTAAATTAGTTTGATCTAAAACATAAAAGTGTGAAAACATGCAAAGAAATAAGAAATCAGGAAGGGGGCAAACACTTTCACACCACTGTATGCGCAGGTGTGTGGATGTGTATGGGGAAGTGTGTGTGGACATGTGTGGGGAAGTGTGTGTGGACGTGTGTGTGGATGTGTGTGGACATGTGTGTGAAAGTGTGTGTGGACGTGTGTGTGGAAGTGTGTGGACGTGTGTGGAAGTGTGTGGACGTATGAGTGAAAGTGTGTGTGGGCGTGTGTGGAAGTGTGTGTGGAAGTGTGTGGACGTGTGTGTGGACGTGTGTGGGCGTGTGTGTGGAAGTGTGTTTGGAAGTGTGTGTGCAAGTGTGTGTGGAAGTGTGTGTGGATGTGTGTGGACATGTGTGTGAAGTGTGTGTGGAAGTGTGTGTGGGCGTGTGTGTGTGTGTGTGGAAGTGTGTGGAAGTGTGTGTGTGTGTGAAGTGTGTGTGTGGACGTGTGTGGAAGTGTGTGGAAGTGTGTGTGGGCGTGTGTGTGTGTGGAAGTGTGTGTGGACGTGTGTGTGTGTGGACGTGTGTGTGGACGTGTGTGTGGAAGTGTGTGTGTGTGGAAGTGTGTGGACGTGTGTGTGGAAGTGTGTGGACGTGTGTGGAAGTGTGTGGACGTGTGTGTGGACGTGTGTGGACGTGTGGACGTGTGTGATTTCTGTAAAGTATCTTCAGTAAACGTCTATGTTGTGAGTGAGGGGGCAGCAGCTCTGTTGAGTAAATGCACTGAGAGTAAAGTGACACTGAACAGAAGCATGTTTCTGCTACTATCGAGCATTTCATCAGCTTCCTGCTCTTCTAACCACATGCAGAGGAAATCAGAACGGCCTCGAATGTGTGTGTGTGTGTGTTCCAACACTATGCACTATTTACTTCTTTAAAACACACTTCAATTGAAGTTAGCAAAAAAACAGCAACAGCTGCAGACCCTCAGGGGTTATTTTCCTCACACAATTACAACACTTACAAATTATTTATAATGATTAATTAAAGAACAGAACATTGTAGTTTTTATCTGTTTATAGCTCCTTTAGTGTAAAATAGACTCCTGTGCTCTGAAAACTCACACCTTCAACCCTCACACTGGAGACTCCTTCCATATAAGGCGTTTATTAAAACCACTGAGAACGGTTTTATTTTGCAAGCCATGCTGTCAATCAACTGTTACCATAGAAACATATTAGAAATGCACAAGTGTCAGAGCTGCTGTTCAACACTTTCTGACCAATCACAGTCCAGAACCTCTCAGCGGTGACACCGTTCATGTTGGACCAAGTTTGTTCATAGGTTTCAGAAAGAAGGATTTTGATAACATCAATCACGCATGCATGTACACACACACACACACACACACACACACACACACACACACAGACAATGTTGCATTACACAGTTTTTTTGTGGAGCATACTGGTACAAATAGCATGACTATACACACACACACACACACACATACACACATGCAATTTTCATACTGATTCGGACAAATGAACATGACACAGAGTTTTACACTAATGCATGAAGGTACTTTTCTGCAACACGGATACACACACACACACACACACACACACACACACACACACACACACACCCTCACCAAAATCCATGCAGAGTAGGACAAATGACATCTGAATGGTGAGGGTGGTCTTAACTACACACACACACACACACACACACACACACACACACACACACACACACACACACACACACACACAGACACACTCACCTATTTTAGCTTCACCCCGGAGAGTGGTCAGGTCCCAGTTGCGAGGCAATTTCAGAGACATGTTCACTAATTATAAAAATGTCACTCTCTCTCTAACCACACACACACACACACACACACACACACACACACACTCTTGACTATACACCTTGTAAACTTTGTGTACATATTTTTAGCCCCTTATCGTAGCCTCTCTCATTCTGTCTCCCTCACTTCCTCCTTTTTTTTCAATCTTCTCCTTTTTTTCTTTTTTCTACCACTCAACACGTTGCCTCTTGCCCGCTCACTCCCCCTCCATCTATCACTTTTGCTTGGTATTTTCCTAATGTAC
Organism: Silurus meridionalis; assembly: GCF_014805685.1. Classification (NCBI taxonomy): domain Eukaryota; kingdom Metazoa; phylum Chordata; class Actinopteri; order Siluriformes; family Siluridae; genus Silurus; species Silurus meridionalis. The sequence goes on from NC_060910.1 coordinate 1,494,384, forward strand.
TCCTGTCCTCCTATCTCCTCATTCTTCTCAGCTTTTCCTTTAAATGAAGCGTCTTTAAAGAAGAAGAGGTGTGAACGTTGAAGGCGAGCGAACTCAGCTTTTTTTCTTTTGTCTCAGGAGGAAGTCGGTGGTGAACGCAGACGCCACTGAATCCGAAGGCAGTGAATTCTTTAAATGAGAAAACGAGGTTATGCATGAGCAAAGAACACGTGTGCACTCATCCTGAGGTCTTTCACGTTACACTTTCATTCACTGTGAATTCTATTTATTTCATTTCTCTTTTTTATTGCCATCAGTTCCTTATTACGACACTTTACTACTCGTACAATGGGTTTTTTCCCCCATGTGTCTTTACAGTTTTTTAAAAACCAAAACCAAATTTAATAATCGAAGTACATGTGTGGTATTTGGCAGACATCCGTATCCAGAGCAGCCTTCTCCATGGCCCAGCTGCGACTTACTGGTGCTGGGAATTGATGTTGCGATCGTCCAAGTCCAATGCGTAAATAAATGTATATTTATTATATGTATGTACATGTATTCATTACGTGGTGTAGAGAATAATGAAGCTCTACAGTGTCTGCTATTTGTGTGTGTTTGAATGTTCTTTATATCGTGTTGTGATACAATATCACTACTGCTATATTAAAAGGTTGTTTAAACAAAATAAAGAATGGCTGGAGCAACAATGCTACCTGAGGGGAATTTTATACATATGAGGTGGAGTGTATTTAGAGGTTTAATATTTACCTCCAAATACAGTACCAGTTACTAAACATTTATTTATTCACAGGAATTGAATGGAATATGATCTCATAGCTAAGCTTTGAAGTGTGATCAAAGAAGCTCAAAGAACTTTTTGATTTTCTTTAAATGTACATGTTTATAAACCCACAATATACCCAGGTGTGTACTATGGGATTGATCACTATAATATCCATATTACACCACTATACATCATCACACCATTACTATGCCTCCATTATAATATTGCTATAGCATCACTATTCCATCACTCCTTTACAACAGTGTTATAACACAATCACTATACCATCACCGTCCCAGTACTGTACTATTACTAAGCATCACTATATCACTATATACCACTATATACCACTGTTATAGCATCACTACATCACTATACCACTGTTATAGCATCACTATATCACTACATTACTATTCCACAGTTATAGCATCACTATATCACTATACCACTGTTACAGCATCACTATATCACTACATCACTATACTACTGTTATAGCATCAATATATCACTACAACATCACTATACTACTGTTATAGCATCACTATATCACTACATCACTATACCAGTTATAGCATCACTATATCACTACATCACTATACCACTGTTATAGCATCACTATATCACTACATCACTATACCACTGTTATAGCATCACTATATCACTACATCACTATACCACTGTTATAGAATCACTATATCACAACATCACAATACCACTGTTATAGCATCACTATATCACTACATCACTATACCAGTTATAGCATCACTATATCACTACATCACTATACCAGTTATAGCATCACTATATCACTATATCACTACATCACTATTCCACAGTTATAGCATCACTATATCACTACAACATCACAATACCACTGTTATAGCATCACTATATCACTACAACATCACTATACTACTGTTATAGCATCACTATATCACTACATCACTATACTACTGTTATAGCATTACTATATCACTACAACATCACTATACTACTGTTATAGCATCACTATATCACTACATCACTATACCACTGTTATAGCATCACTATATCACTACAACATCACTATACTACTGTTATAGCATCACTATATCACTACATCACTATAGCACTGTTATAGCATCACTATATCACTACATCACTATACTACTGTTATAGCATCACTATATCACTACATCACTATACTACTGTTATAGCATCACTATATCACTACAACATCACAATACCACTGTTATAGCATCACTATATCACTACAACATCACTATACTACTGTTATAGCATCACTATATCACTACATCACAATACCACTGTTATAGCATCACTATATCACTACATCACTATATCACTACATCACAATACCACTGTTATAGCATCACTATATCACTACATCACTATACCACTGTTATAGCATCACTATATCACTACATCACAATACCACTGTTATAGCATCACTATATCACTATACCACTGTTATAGCATCACTATATTACTACATCACTATACCACTGTTATAGCATCACTATATCACTACAACATCACTATACTACTGTTATAGCATCACTATATCACTACATCACTATACCACTGTTATAGCATCACTATATCACTACAACATCACTATACTACTGTTATAGCATCACTATCACTACAACATCACTATACCACTGTTATAGCATCACTATATCACTACAACATCACTATACCACTGTTATAGCATTACTATATCACTACAACATCACTATACTACTGTTATAGCATCACTATATCACTACATCACTATACCACTGTTATAGCATCACTATATTACTACAACATCACTACATCACTATACCACTGTTATAGCATCACTATATCACTACAACATCACTATACTACTGTTATAGCATCACTATATCACTACAACATCACTATACCACTGTTATAGCATCACTATATCACTACATCACTATACCACTGTTATAGCATTACTATATCACTACAACATCACTATACTACTGTTATAGCATCACTATATCACTACATCACTATACCACTGTTATAGCATCACTATATCACTACATCATCACTATACCACTGTTATAACATCACTATATCACTACATCACTATACCACTGTTATAGCATTACTATATCACTACATCCCTATACCACTGTTATAGCATCACTATATTACTACAACATCACTATACTACTGTTATAGCATCACTATATCACTACACTATACCACTGTTATAGCATCACTATATCCCTACATCACTATACCACTGTTATAACATCACTATATCACTACATCACTATACCACTGTTATAGCATCACTATATCACTACATCATCACTATACCACTGTTATAACATCACTATATCACTACAACATCACTATACTACTCTTATAACATCACTATATCACTACATCACTATACCACTGTTATAGCATCACTATATCACTACATCATCACTATAGCACTGTTATAACATCACTATATCACTACATCACTATACCACTGTTATAGCATCACTATATCACTACATCACTATACCACTGTTATAACATCACTATATCACTACAACATCACTATACTACTCTTATAGCATCACTATATCACTACATCACTATACCACTGTTATAGCATCACTATATCACTATACCACTGTTATAGCATCACTATATCACTATACCACTGTTATAGCATCACTACAACATCACTATACCACTGTTATAGCATTACTATATCACTACATCACTATACCACTGTTATAGCATTACTATATCACTATACCACTGTTATAGCATCACTATATCACTATACCACTGTTATAGCATCACTATATCACTATACTACTGTTATAGCATCACTACAACATCACTATACCACTGTTATAGCATTACTATATCACTACATCACTATACCACTGTTATAGCATCACTATATCACTACATCACTATACCACTGTTATAGCATCACTACAACATCACTATACCACTGTTATAGCATCACTATATCACTACAACATCACTATACCACTGTTATAGCATTACTATATCACTATACTACTGTTATAGCATTACTTTATCACTACATCACTATACCACTGTTATAGCATCACTATATCACTACATCACTATACCACTGTTATAGCATCACTACAACATCACTATACCACTGTTATAGCATCACTATATCACTACATCACTATACCACTGTTATAGCATTACTATATCACTACATCACTATAACACTGTTATAGCATCACTATATCACTATACCACTGTTATAGCATCACTACAACATCACTATACCACTGTTATAGCATCACTATATCACTACAACATCACTATACCACTGTTATAGCATCACTATATCACTACATCACTATACCACTGTTATAGCATCACTATATCACTATACCACTGTTATAGCATCACTATATCACTACATAACTGTACCACTGTTATAGCATTACTATATCACTACATCACTATAACACTGTTATAGCATCACTATATCACTACAACATCACTATGACTTTCTTAGGTTCACCTGAACTTTAGTGTGTCATTATACCGTTATGTATCTTACATTTGGCTGTATATGTATGTCCCAGATCTCCATTTGGAGTTTGTTCAGGTGAAAAGTACAGCATTATGGCTATAACATGTCTGCACTATTACCACACCACATTCATTAAAAGTATCAAACTTTATAACTTTATTATAATAAGAATGTACCATCTTTATGATACCAAGACCCATTAAGTGCCCAAACGTTTGTAGACACCTGATCCTTAGCTTTGCTCTTCTTTTCTCGTGCTGTTATAAAAACCTCCACTCTTCTGGGAAGATGTTCCACTAGATTTTATGTGCTCATTCAGCTTTAGTAGAGTAGTGATGTAGGTGAGGTGAGGAGCTTCAGAGTGCAGTCAGTGTGAAGAATGAATCCCAATAGATTTGGATCTCTATAGAAGGAGATCTTCCACTCCATCCCATATAAAGCAGATCTTCTTGGAGCTGGATTTGTGCACAGGGGTATTTTCATGCTGGAACTGGTTTGGGAAAATTTTGTGGTGCAGCCAAAGACGTCCAAAACATCTGTGCCTCCAACGTTGTGGTTTAAAAAAATAGTTCTACTATTTGTACCATCACCATGATACAGCATATAATACCATCATACCTTCATCATTACCATAACATTCATATGTTACTGGATCATTGATACTGTATTGTATTTGAGCTCCGCTGCTGCAGCTGCAAACTGAAGAAGCTGAACTCAAATCTGAAGCGAACTGTGGTGAGAAAAACAGCAGAACTCACTGTAAATAGAACTCTAGTGCTAAATAGAGGAAATTGAAGCCTATGCCAGATCATGAGCAAGCACTCGAGGAGGGAAGTTCCAGAGCAGAGGAGGAAGAAACACACACACACACACACACACACACACACACACGACAGTACACATTTAGCTTTCTGTTTAATTAGCTGTAATACAAATGCACAGGAAAAAGGGGAAGAGCACATGTGCATCACTGCATTAAAAATAAATGATAAAAATAATATGCAACAGAAACAGAGCACAATAATAATAATAATAATAATAATAATAATAATAATAATCTGGTAAAGGAGTAACTGTTCTCGCAGACGTAAACAACCCAGGTTATTGCCCCACATCAGACCCTTCACACTGTCTAATCCACCTTCAGAGTCTAATCTTGCACCCTGCACCATGGACATATCAAACACAGTAGAGTAGTTACACTGGAGTAGTGAATAACGTGAAGATCTTGAATCACACATGAACCACCTACTGTACATGGAATGATGCATTGTGGGTATTCTGTTCCATTCACATGCAATGCTTTGCTGCTACAACCCTTAAATAAAAGGTACTGGTTTGTCCTGATCAAGAAACAGTTCAAGTGTCCAACAGGTTCTTCTCTGGAACCAGATCATATTTATTACACTGGCCATGAACTCCATGGTACATTTTTATTATCTATTCTGAACCACCAGGTTCCACCTAGTATCCGATATAAATGGTTTAGCTCTGTAGAGGAACCATTAAAGCCATTCATGTAAAACAATAGATGCTGAAGTGCTCTTCCAGGGTTCCTAAAGTGGTTCCAGTTCGAAATCTGTGTGAAACCTTTAAACATTCCCCAATAAAGTTATAAAAAAAACACCTAATAGGATCTACCTTTTTTTCTACACCTGTATGTTTTGAGGGAAAAAAAATCCTCAAGGGTTCTTCAGTGGTTCCTGGCTAGTCTCCTCCACGTGGATAATTCTGTGTGTGTGTGTGCTACTTTACTTTACTTGGTTTGTCTACACTTTTATAAATGTTCTTTGCTTCCCAAAAGGGTTTAGATTGAAATATTTCTGATTCTACGTAAAACACTCAAATGTTTCCTCAGAAACCCTTAAAGGTCCCAGACTGGACTACAAAAGGCAGTGCAGGTACTATAAATTTGTTCTCATGGTGAAACCAGGTCTGAAAGGTTTCCCAGTTGAGAAAGCGTTTCTCTGAAGGTCACTATGAAGTGAAAAGGGTGAATAAATAAAAGCCCAACGCTGGTGTAAAGTAAAGCATCTAGAGATAAATCAGTGCAGATCATGCGTCATGTCCCAAACTGAGATCCAGTGCACTATGCAGGGTGTGTTAAATTAAATGGCACCTGGTTAGAAAAAGGAAACGAACACAAATGGTCATCAGATTGTGATTCGATTGGTTTTGGGGTTTAGAAGATGGATGTCGGTGTCAGAATTAGAGGTGATTTATCGCCCTCTAGTGGACTCGTTTAAAATAATGAAAAAAATCACCTCTTGCTGTTATCTGGAAAAAATCAGTCGAGAGCCTGAGAACAGCTTTGATCACCACACACACTCTCTTTCTCTCTCTTCTTCTCTCACACACATGCATTCTATTCACAATTATGTATAGAATAATCAATTTCTACACAAATAAATATCTATATCTTTCTATAAACTGGATATTTCTACATTATAGAGCCTTAATAACCAGACGATAAAGATCCTGCGAGGTTACAGAGGCGGTAATGATTTAAAGTTGACGACGTGAAGCTTTTTTTTATATATATATATTATAAATATATGGCTTCGAAGCACAACATGAATTACAAATATTACATGAGAATTTCCACACGACCTTTAACCTTGTTTATGAAAAATAAAAAATGTCTACAGTGTAACAATTGCTTTTTATATCAATAAATAATAATTTTTGTTGAAACTTCACTGCGATGTAAAGAATCGAAAACGTATCAATTTCGCAGTAAATGTCAGTAGCTGCAGGTTTTATTTGGCAGTGAATTGTGGGTAAAGGACAGGAGTGAGAGACGTGATTCCTACGCCTATACGTGTAGTAAACGTGTACTCCATAAAGACGCTTGTTGAAGCTCGAGTTAAAGTTTCCTCTACTCCTGTTATATGGTCCATGATTCATAACAAAATATAATAAAAAAACAGTGCAGATAAACAGGGCGAGAAACCTGACCAGATACCAAATTACATTCCACCATCAAAGACAAACCTCTCGGCCAGTGATGTTTCACAATGACAAACATCTCAGCCAATCACGTTTCAGGATCAAATAAACATCTCTGTCAATGTTCCGCTTTCAGAATTAACGTTCAGCTCTTATTATAAACGTCTCCGCCTTCCTCATAAACGTCTCGTCCAATCACGCTCAGCTCTTATTATAAACGTCTTGTCCAATCACGTTAAGCTCTTATTATAAACGTCTCGTCCAATCACGCTCAGCTCTTATTATAAACGTCTCGTCCAATCACGTTCAGCTCTTATTATAAACGTCATGTCCAATCACGTTCAGCTCTTATTATAAACGTCTCGTCCAATCACGTTCAGCTCTTATTATAAACGTCTCGTCCAATCACGTTCAGCTCTTATTATAAACGTCTTGTCCAATCACGTTCAGCTCTTATTATAAACGTCTTGTCCAATCACGTTCAGCTCTTATTATAAACGTCTCCGCCTTCCTCATAAACGTCTCGGCCAATCACGTTCAGCTTTCATTATAAACGTCCCTGCGTCTTATTAACGTCTTATTATAAATGTCTCCGCCTTCCTCATAAACGTTTTGGCCAATCACGTTCAGCTCTTATTATAAACTTCTCAGGCAATCACGTTCAACTTTCATCATGAACATATCTCATGTCTAATCACGTTCTGCTTATATGATAAACGTCTCCTCCTTCATCATAAAGATCTCAGCCTACTGTGTTACACTTTCAGAATAAATGTCTCAGTCATGAACTGCTTTTATTATAAACACTGTTTATGACTGAGATCTGAGCAAATTACTTCCTTCAGACAGAAGTTTGTTTATAAGAATTTATTTTTACAGCAATCTATTTATCCGATCAGCTTCAATTTGTGGTGATTTGTTTAAAAAAAAGAGTCGAATCCGATCATGTGAGGCGTTTATGACACAGAGCTCAGCCAATAAGATAACACCGACACATTAATAAGCGTAACTGACGTGTTAAACTGTAACAGGAGTGAACGTGGCACGTGAGGTACAGATGTGAAGCTTCATTCACTGACGTGTTATTGCACTGCTGACCTGAACCTCTATTTTCTGCTTAGAAATGTAACAGGACATGAAAAAAAAAATATAAAAACAGTGTCGACGTGTCAAAGGACCTACTCGGCCGTGTCGAGCACGTCAGGGGTGACACGTGAAAGGGCACAACGGAGGGAGAAAAAAAAAGACATTCAGGTTCATGGCAAACTCTGTGATTATCAGAGCGCTAAGCTAATACTGAACACGTCCAGATGAAAAGCACAGCAGCACGAACAGTGCACTAAATATATCTAATATAGCTCAAATAAAATTAAATGACATTAAAAAGTGTTCATAAATTAATTTCCCAGGATATAATCGACTGCAAGACATGTTCGGTGTCTGACGTTCGACATTCTCTAAATAAAACGTAAAAAAATAAAAGAACATTCGTAATCTCTCTCCTCGGTCTAAAGATTGTGACGCCACACTGCCCCAGGAGGCGTGGCCTATTTTTTTAATTGTGAAAAACAAGAAAACGCGTCTATGTAACATTTACAGAGTCTCCAGTGTTGCAGCTTTGTAACAGTCCGATTGTTTTTTACTTGGTCACGTGATAAACCGTTCTGTTTATTTTTCTGCTTAACTTTAGAATAAAGAGAGAGAGAAGCTGCTGAGGGAAAGAACAGTTATAGCTGCTGTAAGGAAAAAAATATATATATCCTTTAAAGTGAGTAAATAAAAGCGTCTTGTTTATGAATAAATAAATACGCTGCGAAAGCGATGTCGAACGTTGTGGTGTAAGAGGAATAAAACACTATGTAAGACACCAGACGCGTGCTGACTTTTAAAAAATCCCACGTTTTGGGATGAAATGTCTGAAGGACATGATCCTGAACATGAAGCTAAAAGAAAACAAAAAACACAGCAACCGAACCCTAATTAGAAACGTGATCGCTATAAGAGGATAACAAATATAATATCATTATATAACATCGACCTTAAAAGATTCACAATACGGATGACTGACAGGGTTTACACACGTGTGTGACGTGAGTCACGATGGAAGAAAAGGTCGGATGTGTCACTCTGTGTACAATATTTATCTTATCGGGTAATAAAAGAAAACAAACGTACAGTATATCATTTGTGAATAATAATAATAAAAAAAAAAAACACGAATAATAATAAACACTAATGCTAACACACACACACGCTCTTCACACACACACACACACACACACACACACACACACAAAATGGAATGACCCAAGGCTTTAAATGTTTTCCTTTTTTTTCCCTGATCTGGATCTTCGTGGTCTCCCACCTCCACATAGCTCCGCCTCCAGGCCGATCCCGTGACCCCATGACCCCTGACTTTCTCACTCTCTTAGGGTTGTGTGTGTTTTCTGTGCAGGTTCGGGGTTTAGGCCGCCTCCTCCAGCGCCCCCAGCAGCCCTCTCTCAGTCAGGTGAGCTTTCAGAGAGTTGTAGATGTAGAGCTGTTGGTCCGGCCTCAGAGCCAACAGCTGCTGGATCACTTTGGTCGGGTTCGGACCTCTGCAGAGAGACGGGGAGGGGGGGGGGTGTTACAGACTTTTCGAATGGACAACTTCAACCCTTGGTCATGGAGCTGGAAGTTTACTGGATCACTAACAGCGTTTCTATAAAACTCTTACTTATTAATCAGCTCTAAGTGTAAATAAATGAGTGAAAATAAATCAATGGGGGAAAGAATGAAAAAACTATTTGAAAATGGGGAAGACAGAATGAGACAGACTGCAATTAGACGGGACAGTTTGCGAAAGAAAAACAGAGAAAAACAGAAAAGAAAGCTTTTTTTTTGTCTTTCTCTGTACTAAAAGAATCCCTGGACTGTGTGATCATAATGACGTGCTGCTCAGGGTCCTAAAGCCTGCCGCACTTCAGCACTGAAAGCCGAACCTGATAAAGCTGGCGATGTAAACGTTGACGAAGGTGGCCATGAGGTACTGGCAGTCAAAGCGGTCCATAATTCCTCCATGGCCCGGGATGGTGTTGGCAAAGTCCTGAGGCAGAGCAGAGGTCACGTGTAAGAACGGCAGATTATATTTTTTGAGGGATCAGAGAAGTGTGATATATACGTATAACATGAAGAGGTTTGTGCTGAACCTTAATCTTGAAGGCCCTCTTGAATCCACTAGCGAAGAATCCTCCGAATGGACCCATGATGGAGGCGAAGCTGGACAGAGCGATGCTGTGGATCTGGAAAGGGTACAGCTTCACCGTGGTCTGAAACAGACAACACACACTCACACCACTGCTGTATGTAAAGGGAAGATCACAGTTCCTACAAACAATACACTACTGTACCAAACTCAAATAATTAAATAGATGCATGTGTACGTGGCTGAAAGATTTATGGATAAATAGATATTCAAAAGAATAGATATTTAACTGAAAATATAAATATATTTAATAAAGTGGATGACTAAATATTTAAATAGATGGATTTATGATTGAACATTGTAAAGGATGGAAGGATGGATGGATGGATGGATGGATGGATATTTGGATGAAGACAGAGAGTAAATGGATGGAGGGATGAATAGACATTTAGATAAATAAATATTGAAATGAATGCGAGGCCTGAATGGTGAAATACGTGAATGTAGAGCTGTTCAGATGAATGTATATTTAAATGGATGAAGAGATTTAGACAGAGAAATATTTCAATATTGAGACAGACAGTTGGACGAATAGAGAGATATAATGAATAAAAGATTATTAACACGTAAAGCAGTGTGTGTGTGTGTGTGTGTGTGTAAGTTAGTGTGTGTCAGCAAATGTGTGTGTGTGAGAGAGTTAGTGTGTGTCTGTGTGTGTGTGTGTGTGTGTGAGTGAGTGTGTGTAAGTTAGTGTGTGTCAGCAAATGTGTGTGTGAGCGAGTGTGTGAGCGAGTGTGTGTGTGAGAGAGTTAGTGTGTATGTGTGTGTCAGTGAGTGTGTGTGAGCGAGTGTGTGTGAGTGAGAGTGTGTGTGTGCACATGTGCGTGTGAGAGAGTAAGTGAGTGTGTGTACTACCCAGCCAGTGAGGGACTTTAGGACAGAGGGCAGGATGTAGTCCTGAAGCTGGAAGAGCTCTGAAGGCTCACAGTCCACCGTGAAGCTGTTTGAGTCGTTATTAAACTCCACTGAACACACAAAGTAACGATAACCTGCCATCACATATGACAACTACAGAGAGAGAGAGAGAGAGAGAGAGAGAGAGAGAGACAGAGAGAGAGAGAGAGAGAGAGAGAAGAATGAAAGTTTTCTTGTGATACACTGGCTAATTGACAAATTCAATAATAAATAAATGGTAATAAAAGGTAAAAGAAAAAAAAGATATACACAATTTTTTGACTGAAATAATAATAAATAAAACAAAAAACACTAAAGATTGTACAATAAACGACAGGAAGTGCCAGCTACAGTGGAGCTTGGACTCTGGCTAAAACATCAATCGTTCCTCTGAACCTCACCAGGAGTCCAAACACTATGGTGGCGAAAAATCCACCAATGAATCCTTCCCACGTCTTCTTAGGAGACAGCTGAGGAGGAAAAGATAGACATAGTGTTGAAATAAAACGTTGTGGAAGCTACTTCACAGCGAATGAAGAGCATTTCAAAAGGAGAACAAAAAGATCACCTTGATGAGGGGAGTTCGACCGAAGAAGAAGCCGAACATGTAGGCCATGATGTCATTACAGATCACACAAGAGATGGGGACGATAAACCTGCAGGGAGGCAGCACACCTGTCTCAATTTTCCCCTTCTTAAAACACACACTGTGTGTGTGTGTGTGTGTGTGTGTGTGTGTGTGTGTGTGTGTGTGCACGCAATGAACAACACTGCATCTATATTGCTATTGTTTTTTTCCAGTAGGCTTTACACCCTGCTGTCTGCTCATAGCTGGTGCTGCCCTCTAGTGGACAGAAAAATAGGCTCCTTGGGAAGAAGAGGCATTCATTCTCTTTCTCCCTCTCTCTCTCTCTCTCTCCCTCTCTCTCCCTCTATCTTTCTTTCTCCCCTGCCAATCACAGTCACACTAGTCAATGATAAACAGGAAAAAAAGACCAAAGAAATTATATTTATATGGGACAAGTAGTGTGGGTGGAGAGAGAGAGAGAGAGAGAGAGAGAGTATGCACAAATATACATGGAGTAAAATTAAAAGGTATGTGGATGACGTGTCTCTTGGAGCACCTAAAAAAAGTTCAGGGTGAGAGTGTGTGTGTGTGTGTGTGTGTGTGTGTGTGTGTGTGTGTGTATGCGATTCAGTACTGACCAGATCATGCCTTCAAACAAGTTGTGGATAATGAGGTGGGACTGAGTGACCACGATCAGCAGGGTCACGTGGGTCCAGCCGAACTGCATGACACACACACACACACACACACACACACACACACACACACACACACACACACACAAACAACACAATTTCATTAAAAATTTTTATTTAGGGAGAAAATGACACTGAGAAATGATTATTTTTACCATGTAGAACTGCAGCCGGTAGTGCTTCTTCACCAAGCTCAATACAAACATACAGAACCCTGTCTCACACACACACACACACACACACACACACACACACACACACACAGAGAGAGAGAGAGAGAGAGAGAGCGATCAGTAAAAGAGATCTATTCATGTCATTCCCAGCTGGGAGATTAACTATATTTAGATCAGACACTTTTTTTTGAAAGGAGAATCTACGAGAGCCCTGCTGCTGAACTCACATTAACACTCAATACAATTATCAAGATAACGATTCGACTGTTAAAGTCAATCTTTTATATTTATGTGAGTGTTTAGTGTTTATATAAGTGTGGTGTAGGGTGTAGGTGTGAGGTGTAATAGTGCACATTGTGGATTATCACCTTCACCATAATTACTACCAGCACTGAATGGGTTTGAGCTGTAATTGATGTCTGCAGAGTAAAACTGACTCAAAACGGATCAAAATCACGCTTCATTTTCATTACGCAGTTTATTTATTCCATTTATTTACATGAGACTAATAATGAAGCTGTTTGAGTCTCCTCCTGCTGCTGTTTATCGTTCTGTTTCTCATTTCAAAGTTCTCTTCAGTTCATCTCCCAGTTTATCTTGTGCCTTTAAGCCGTTTATTAAAATTCCTGTATTCATCATAGAAGTTCCAGCACATGCAAAACTCCTCCATGGAGCTCAGTGAGGTCTTGAGGAAACGTCTACAATCGCTCTCACTCTGGATAGAACTGGAACTGGATGTTACTATGGTAACAGGTGTTTATAAGCAGCTCATTCATTTGGATTCAACTGACAAACACAAACTACCAACTCTGTGAACTCACATCTGAACTTCCAGCCAATCACAATCCACTATTTACACCTGAACTTCTTCCAGCCAATCACAAACCACTATTCACACCTGAACTTCTTCCAGCCAATCAAAATCCACTGTTCACACCTGAACTTCTTCCAGCCAATCAAAATCCACTATTCACACCTGAACTCCTTCCAGCCAATCACAATCCATTATTTACACCTGAACTTCTTCCAGCCAATCACAAACCACTATTCACACCTGAACTCCTTCCAGCCAATCACAATCCACTATTTACACCTGAACTTCTTCCAGCCAATCAAAATCCACTGTTCACACCTGAACTCCTTCCAGCCAATCACAATCCATTATTTACACCTGAACTCCTTCCAGCCAATCACAATCCACTATTCACACCTGAACTCCTTCCAGCCAATCACAATCCACTATTCACACCTGAACTCCTTCCAGCCAATCACAATCCACTATTCACACCTGAACTCCTTCCAGCCAATCAAAATCCACTATTCACACCTGAACTCCTTCCAGCCAATCACAAACCACTATTCACACCTGAACTTCTTCCAGCCAATCACTATCCACTATTCACACCTGAACTCCTTCAGCCAATCACAATCCACTATTTACACCTGAACTTCTTCCAGCCAATCACAATCCACTATTTACACCTGAACTCTTCCAGCCAATCACAATTCACTATTTACACCTGAACTCCTTCCAGCCAATCACAATCCACTATTTACACCTGAACTCCTTCCAGCCAATCACAATCCACTATTCACACCTGAACTCCTTCCAGCCAATCACAATCCACTATTTACACCTGAACTCCTTCCAGCCAATCACAATCCACTATTACACCTGAACTCCTTCCAGCCAATCAAAATCCACTATTCACACCTGAACTCCTTCCAGCCAATCACAATCCACTATTTACACCTGAACTTCTTCCAGCCAATCACAATTCACTATTTACACCTGAACTCCTTCCAGCCAATCACAATCCACTATTCACACCTGAACTCCTTCCAACCAATCACAATCCACTATTCACACCTGTACTCCTTCCAGCCAGTCACAATCCACTATTCACACCTGAACTCCTTCTAGCCAATCACAATCCACTATTCACACCTGAACTCCTTCCAGCCAATCACAATCCAGTATTCACACCTGAACTTCTTCCAGCCAATCACAAACCACTATTCACACCTGAACTTCTTCCAGCCAATCACAATCCACTATTCACACCTGTACTCCTTCCAGCCAATCACAATCCACTATTCACACCTGAACTTCTTCCAGCCAATCACAATCCACTATTCACACCTGAACTCAAATTTGTCTGCATATCAAACTGCATCAAATATAAATTGCTGATTTATTGGATTAATAAATTTTTATATATACACTGGAACCCGGTTATCTCGCCCTCGGTTACCTCGACAACCCTATTAAGTCGACGTTTTTGAAGTGGAGCGCTTTGGGAAGAAAAGCGCAGCCGATGAGAGAGTGCCGGTGGGAAGACACGTACCGGGATACGCATGCGATAACAACGACCGCCGTGAACCAACATATACCAACAATAACGGACAGTGAGAGTGTGGAAGTTTAAATAGGAGCTGGTGATGATGATAAACGAGCACCATATGTGCGCGATTGAAGCGGAGCTTCAGAGAAAGCGGCGAAAGCACCTGACACGCTGAAGGGGCGAAGGGGCGTGGCAGGTGGATTCCTGACAGATAAACATGTACTGTATGTATTTTTATAGCATGCCTTCATCAAACAAATCGCAGCAACGCTGTTGTGTAAAAAAAACCTTCAAAAACACGTGCATGCACATTCTCATTTATTAACACACATCATGTACATAAAGAAATTTTAAGCACGTTAATAAATTGCCGCCATTTTAATTTTTGTTTATCTCGAACATCGGTTACCTCGATGCTTTTTGGCGACCCCCTAGGACATCGACATAACCGGGTTCCACTGAATATATAAATATTTTTAAAAATCTGTTATTTGTTCTGTTAAAAGAGGAGGATGGACTAATGTTTGTGTTTTGGGTGTTTAACAGCAAACAATGTGTGTGTGTGCGTGTGTGTGTGTGCGGAAGACACAACTTCAGGCGTTGCCATATCCTGGTCGTTGTGCTTCCTGATGGTGAGCTTTCCTATCTCTCACTTTCTCACACACGGATGCACAGTAAATGAGCCGACATTCTGTTCAACATTATCTTAAAATATTAATTTTTTATTATAAATGAAATAATTTATAAAAAAATATATATATAATTTTTTATAAATTATTTCATTTATAATAAAAAATTAATATTTTGAGATAATTCATTTATTTATTTTACATTTTATTATTTATATATTTTTATTTATGGATATTATTGATCCATAAAGTGAGTTATTTATTTACTGCTTCATATTTAATGTATTATTTATTTATTTACCAAACGGTCTAAATCAACGTATTATTTATTTGTAGAATAAATGCATGTATATACAGGATATGTGTGTGTGTGTGTGTGTGTGTGTGTGTGTGTGTGTGTGTCCTCACCGGACAGATAGAGGGTGAAGGAGATGAAGCGATGGTATTTGCTGAGAATCCTCAGTGGCTCCTCCCTCTGCACCAGCGAGAAGAAGTAATCGGTCACCGTCTCGCCGTAGAAGAAGTAGTTTACGCACAACAGGAAGTACCTGGCACACACACACACACACACACACACACACACACACACACACACACAGTCTCAGGACAAACACTGCATATGTTTGCACATCTTTATTCAACAAGAGATTCAGTTTGGTGGTTTATAGAGACATATTTCCACACACTCCAGTGGATTAAGACACACTAGGACTTCATATTGTCTATAAACAGGAAGTTACCCAAACAGTGTAGATAATTATATAAACCAGGAGGCCATCTTGGATTAAAGAGTCCATCTTTCTCCACTTTAGCATGATTTAGCTGACCCCGCCCACCTCCTATAGGCCCCGCCCCTCTATCTTTAAGAGTGAAATTCTTTTTGTAATAATTTTTCGCTATTTTTTTCTATAGCTAATCTAATCTAATCTAATCTAATGTAATCAGACTGCACAGTTACCTTTGCTTTGCTGAAGGTAAAACAGAAAGCGAGTTAGACAGAAACAAGAAGATTAATGAGAAGATTAATAAACAGGTTAATTACATCACACCTGCACAGTATGAGAGAGAGGGAAAGATGGAGAGAACAGGTGTGTGAGTTAATAAAAAGGTGTGAAAGTAGGTGTGGAGCAGCGTAGCGTCTCACCAGCTGAGAGTCCTGAACCAGGGCAGGTCATAGGAGTGATACACGCTGTACCCGATGGTGATGATTTCGTGAAAACACTTGATCTGCACACACAGCACCTGAGAAAGAGAAGAGATAGAGAGAAAGAAGAAGTCTAATGAGTTTGAGAATTCTGATTGGTCGGAAGGCGTTAATATTTTTCTATACCCACAGGTTTATAATAACACAACATCTCATCCAGAAGATGAAAAGATTCAGGCTGGCAACAGTCACGCTGTGTGTGTGTGTGTGTGTGTGTGTGTGTGTGTGTGTGTGTGTGTGTGTGTGTGTGTGTGCGTGAAGAGGATGAGGATGAAGAGGATGATGAAGGCACTCACGATCATCATCAGCACCATCGGGCCGAGATAAATGATGAAGAAGAAGAAGGAGATCATGGCCAGGGTTAGAATTCCTCTCACCCACCAGTTCTTCCACCTGTGATAACACACATATATATACACACACACACACACACACACACACACACACACACACAGTGGCAGCATAAGCGAGGGCGGCACCTAATCAATAGATGCTCTTCGAGTGAGAGATGATGTCATGGTATTACACTGCTACGTTACAGTGCGTGTTGTGTAATGGCGTTACCGTGACGACAGGCCTGACAGGGCTTTGTTCAGCACCTCCGGAGTGTCGTCTGAGGTTGCAGGAACATCGGGTACTCCGGAGTCAGGCTTCGACTCGGCGTCTGACACTCCGCCATCTTTCTCCATCCTGTCCTCCGCCTCTGAACCCTGTACAGGGAGAAGGAGTGAAAGGGAAAAGAGAGAGAGAGAGAGAGAGAGAGAGAGAGAGAGAGAGAGAGAGAGAGAGAGAGAGTGAGAGAGAGAGAGTGAGAGAGAGAGATAAAGTGAAGGGGACAGAGAGACAGACGAGAAAAGAAAGAATGACAGAGTGTAAAGGGAAGGAAAAGAGACAGAGAAATACAGAAATCAAGTAAAGGATAAAGAGTAGGAGAGAGAGAGAGAGAGAGAGAGAGAGAGAGAGAGAGAGAGAGAGAATGATAGAGAGTGAAAGGGAAAGAGACAGAGCAGAAAATATGAAAAAGAAAGAGAGAGGAAGAGCGTGACAGAATGATAAAGTGAGTAGAAGAGAGAAACAGGGCAGGAATTAGAGAGACAGAGAAAGAGATATATAGAGAGAGACAAAATGAGAGAGTGAAGAGGATGGAGAGACAAACAAGGAGAGAAATAATAATAGTGTGTAAAGGGAAGGGAAGAGAGACAGTGTAAGAAAGATAGCAAAAGATAGAGAGAAGGAGATATAGAGAAATAGAGTGAGAAAGACAGAAATCAAGTGATACATAAAAAGTAGGAAAGAGAGAGAGAGAGAGAGAGAGAGAGAGAGAGAGAGAATGATAGAAAGTGAGGGAAGAGAGAAACAGAGCATGAAAATGGTAAAAAGAGAGTGAGAAACCGAATGAGAGAGACGGACAGAGGGAGAATGATAGAAAAATAGAAAAGAAGCGGAGACAGGAAGCAGAAAAGATAGTGAAAAGAAAGAGAGAGACAGAAAAGAGATTGTAATAAAAAAAGTGTGTGAGAGAGACAGAGAGAGAGAGAGAGAGAGAGAGAGAGAGAGAGAGAGAAATACAGAAAATGAGTGATAGAGGAAGAGTGGGCGAGATGGAGGGAGGGAAAGAGAGTGATGGAGAGATTATTATTTGGACACAGAGGTTATTCAGCATCAGTAGGAACTCTTCAGCATCTCTGCTGCTGCTGATTTCCCACCACAGTAATCTTCGTGTCGAGCAGCAGCCTGTTGCCGTGGTATTACACAACCACCAATCGACACCAGCCTTCCTTGTTGTTATGACAACAGCCCAGCTGTGTCTCAGCAATGACCAGCAGGACACCAGCAGGACCAGGTTTCCAGAAGCATACATGCCCCTAAAGTTAATTTTTTATATATAACCCATTAGGAAATGACAGTCGGCCATGTTCCAGCCGTCTCAGTCACGTCTCACCCCCGAGCCCCATCCGGCCCACACGGAAGAACCCGGGGTCGCCATGGAGACGAAGCACTTCCTGTCATTCAGAGTGCCGTGAGTTAAAAATATCCTCGCTCTGGCGGCTGTGTTGCAAAAAATAGCTGCTGTGAAAGCGAGGATACCAATTCGCTAGTGTGTGTGTGTGTGTGTGTGTGTGTGTGTGTGTCAGGGTTTAGGAAACTGTCCAACACCTTCTCTGCAAGTGTGTGTGTGTGAGTGTGTGTGTGACAGATTGTGAGTCATTCTGTAGCTCCATAGTATTTATGCAAATACATGATTAAATGATTCTAAACCTTTCTTTTCTTCACGTGTACCACACGAGTCCAGACCGAGATGCTGTTTCTGCATTTCTTCTGCATCTTGCAGAGTCTCTAACTCCATGTCTCAGATCAGAAGACCCTCCAACTGGGAATGAAAACAGACCTGGTGTCCATCCACCTTCCATCAAAGACTGCCTTTGCAAACGCATTATTACACAGGCTTAGAACGTCCTCTCACTCCATCCATGATCTGTCTGCTCCTCTACCACCCGGCACACGCTACAGGAACTCAAAGCTCATCCTGATCTCAGATGCAGAACTCTACATCTCCATTCTGACCCATGTTTATAATATATATACATATACATATATATGATGTGTATGTGCTTCTTTTTTTAATATCCAATTCCACATTTAGTCCTCATTTGCTCAGATATAAGCTCCACTCTACTGAGATGATGTTCTGAGAATTGTAATGCTGGAACAGGTTTGGGGTCTCCTAGTTCAAGCGAAGAACAAATTTAATGCTACTGCATCCAATGACGTTCCATACAATTGTGTAGCCTCGTTTAGGGAGGAAACACATACGACCGGAAAAATCCGGTGTCCCAATACTTCTGGCTCTTTAGATGTCTTTGTCCCTGACTGAGTGAACACGGATGCTGGTTTGTACAAAAACTGTAGTAACTGGTAACGCGTACGTACTTGAGTATATTTTACAAAAAAAAGGAGAAGAGAGAGAGAGAGAGAGAGAGAGAGAAATATATGTTTTTTCACAGGCCTTCTGGAAACCCACAGCACTTTCGCCCGGATGTTGTTGTTGTTATCAGCAGGCCAATTAGGCCCACAGAAGAAACTTTGTCTGAAAGGGGAAAATAAAACGAATAAATAGAATGATGAAGGACGACTAAAGAGAGAAAGAGAAAAAAAAAAGAGTCTCTGGGGCTCTCATTAGGACGAAACGCAGCGAAGGAGGAAACTGGGGCATTATCTTTAGCAGCACATGGAAACGTGTGGCAGGAAGACAAAGCAAATAAATACTATTAAAAATGATATTCATATAAATATAAATAATAACATGGATGGGAGGGGCGTCTCTCTCTCTCTCTCTCTCTCTCCTCCCTCCCTCCCTCTCTCTCTCACTATTAACCAGTCCTGACGCTTCAGTCACCTCGTGTCTTTGTAAGAGGGCAGATAGCACTTTGCTTTGAGGATCTTATGCAAGCTGTGGGTGATTAGCATGTCTTAGCCTTCAGCGTAGCTGGTTGCTAGCGGTTACAGTAAATGACTAGCTGATTGGGGAAGCTTTAAAAAAAAAACTAATTAGAAAAACGAATGGATGTTCAAATCCTCTTACGTCCTGGTCAGTATGGATGCTGGATGGTGATTGGCTGGGAGTTCAGGTGTGTTTTCAGAGCGTTGAACACACAGGTTAAGTCTGTGGAATCAGTGTTCTAAATGAATGTGCTGTTTATATGGTGGAACATGAACATATACGCTGAGTTTTTGATTTTCAAAAACAGGTCGAGGCACAAGATGAATTTGGAAACGAACTGGAGAAGAAAAAGCTCAAATAAGGATTAGGATGCTCGGTCTTACACCATTATAATGCTCTGTGCTTTACATCAGGCTCTTCTTCACCTCCACATGGTGTAACACCTCACACCTACACCTGGATTATCATGTCTTTGTACACACTAATTTACTGGTTGATTTATTGTGATATACATGCTATGTGCTTATAGTTTCACATCTATGTTGAAACTTGTTGTTTTGATGTGTCTTAAACATTTACAGTCTGTGATTATACACTTTCAAGTGGAGCTGCAATAACTAATCAATACTGCTGAAGTTAGGGTTTAGCGTGACGGTAAGAGGAACAGCCGCTTGTGAAATGGTGCAGAGTTCAGGGTCAACCGGCAGCAGGAAAAAGTGTGTGTCCCCCAAGTCATCTAAGGCATGAGAGCATTTTATATTAAACACAACAAAGAAAACTGTAGCTGGAAGTGATGTCAAGTGGAGTTTGTGTGGATTTACTGCGGCTTTACTACATTCAAATGCTTGTTTTTAATGTTTGTATATTTAATTTATGTATATATCTTTTAATTACCCTAGATTTTATTCAGTATATATTCTAGATGCTTTTATCTTTACAACTACACAAAATATAGTATAAATATTTATTTTTTCTTTTTACAAAAAATGTCAAAAAAAGTTTTATATATATTTTATATATTTTTTTAACC
This sequence comes from Silurus meridionalis, assembly GCF_014805685.1. NCBI lineage: Eukaryota > Metazoa > Chordata > Actinopteri > Siluriformes > Siluridae > Silurus > Silurus meridionalis. The sequence continues at coordinate 1,515,873 of NC_060910.1, forward strand.
CTGGTTGTCAACTTTCCGTCTGCAAAATACAATGTAAATGTTGATGTGCATGAACGACTTCACCTTTTATACTCAAATACTGTTTTTATGTTGTTTTTTGACAGAAAGAAAAAACCCAGTGAGTGAATTTGTTGAAGGAGAAATCCCTCACACACTCAACACTTACCCACAATACGCTTTATAATGTCTAGATTAAAGATATTTCAACTCAAAATGTGGCTTTTGCATATTTTAAGTAAACTTTAATACAAATATCCTGAATTAAGGTTTTATAGTGTTTTTTAATCCGTTTAAAAGATTACCGTAATTTCTGGACTATTAAACGCACCCATATATAAGCCCCTAAATTTTACAAAGATTTTTATTTTGAACATAAATATGCCGTCTACACTAAAACTAATGAACTTTACACAGGCTTTAATGAAAGACAGTGTCTGTTACATGGTGTAACAGGTGAAATATGTTGCGTTTCCTTTAAGAGCAGAGCGGCATTTTGGGAATAGCCTGCCGCCGCATTTTCCCGGTATTACTGCGTGTGTGCAAGACCGAGGAATATGTCCTTATTATTTTCTGATGCTCATTTCTAAGTTTCTTTGACTAACCCATATCGCTGTTGCCAAGAAAAATAAAAAAACACGAGTTTTGGAAACCTGTCTGTGTTTATATGATTTCTGTTGTAACTGGAGTTAGCGAGCTCTCCCTTCACCCAGACTCAACGCGTTACAACGGCTTGTATCTAAACAGTAGCCGACCAAGAAAGTCATTGTTCACTGTCTTCCTCCTTCCTTTCACAACTATTTCTCTTGGGAGTTTATCTTTTGGCATCGTCGTGCGTTTAAAAAAAGGTTTTCTCCTGAAGCCGTGCAGCTCAGAACACAGGTGAGGTGCGTTTTTTCGTTTCCGTTCGGAAATTTCATTGGTCTAATGTTATGGGGTTCAGTTTTTTGGCTTGAAGTTTGTGAAACTGGGAAAAACCCAGAAAAAAATAATAAATAAGCCGCTTCGTTGTTTAAGCCGCGCGGTTCAAAACTAAAACATTAGTTTCAGCCCTACTTTTAAGTGAACACACTGTTACTGTTGAACCGATACATAAGACTGAATATATTACTATAAACAAGACCATAATAAAATATAAACGAATCACACATCTCACATCTTCTAACCTCTTTTATAAAGATGGGATTGAGGGGTCAAACCAACAGAAATGCAAATCATCAACGCTCCGGCAGGAGTTACACCACATCCACGTCGCCTCGGCCGCCATGCAAAGCTGAGGTTTAATGTGATCGTGTTAACCTCATACCTTCATTATTACTAATAATAATAATAATAATAATAATAATAATAATAATAATAAGTACTCTGACTTTAAAACTCACCATTAACACATTTCCTACGTCCTGCTTCATAATAAAAACCTTATACGGTGTTTATCCTCCTGTCGGGACAGACCCTCTCTCTCTCTCTCTCTCTCTCTCTCTCTCTCTCTTTATCGTCTTATGACAGTGAAACACAGAGAGAAGCTGTTCCAAGATAATTTCATTTGTGTGACTGGTTAATAAATAAGTGTTGCTTTGGGAAAGAATGCACAACACTGTCACACACACACAGGCGCACGCACGCACACACACACACACACAGACACACACTTCTTGTCTATAACTCACATACTTTAACCATTACCGTAACTTCACTGCAATTTACAAACATCAGCAAACTTATTATTGTTATTATTATTATTATTATTATTATTATTATATAGAAATTAGCACACTGTCGACAAACACAAGAGTGAAACATGAAAGGAGTAAATAGCAAAATAAAATTTTTGGGTTTTTTTTCTATTGTGTATAATAATAATTAATATTATGGTATATAATTAAATATATAAGGAGAAAAACAACACATTAATGATAAACTCAATAATATATATAAATGTTACGAGTATGAATGTACAATTGTTTAATTTGTTGCTATTGTCTGATAACAAATGATTTATAATCAATCCATCAATCAATAAGAATTAAAAAATCATTATAAAATAAATCAATAATAAAATTAAAAGAAAATGTAAAAATGAGTGGAAATCAATTCCAGTGTTTTTTTTTCTTTTTTCAACTTTTGCAAATTTATTTTACTTTAGTTTGAATTATAGTTTAAATTGTTTCAGGGTTTTTTACTATTAAGTTTATTGTCCTTTTATATCCCTTTATATTTTACATTTATAATAATAACAATAATAATAATAACAATAATAATAATAATAATAATAATAATAATAATAATTAATAATAATAACAACAACAACAACAACAATAATAATAATAATATGATGGAGAGCAAAATGTTTACTATTTAAAAATATTATTTAGTACATTTTAAAAACAACATACATTTAAATAGTAGCTTCTTACAAAAATCTGTTCTTTATAACAGAAGAAAAGAGAACAAACCGATAAACAGACAGACAGACAGTCAGACAGTAAAACAGACAGACAGACAAAAAAACAGATAGACAGACAGTAAAACAGACAGACAGACAGACAGTTAAGCAGACAGATAGACAAACAGACAGACAGACAGACAGACAGTTCAACAGACAGATAGACAGACAGACAGATATTTTAATAATCTGATCAGATTCACGTTCGTTCGTGTTGCCACCTGATCACCGTCACACATATAAACAGAACGAGAAAACCTCATTCCCCTTTTAATCGCTCTCTCCTCTCTCTCTCTCTCTCCCAATCTCTCTCTCTCTCCCTCTCTCTCTCTCCCAATCTCTCTCTCTCTCTCCTCTCTCTCTCTCTCCATCTCTCGCTCGCTCTCTCTCTCTCTCTCTCTCTCCCTATCTCTCTCTCCCCATCTCTCTCTCCTCTCTCTCCCCATCTCTCTCCCTCTCTCTCTCTCTCTCCCAATTTCTCTCTCCCTCTCTCTCCATCTCTCGCTCTCTCTCTCCCCATCTCTCCCATCTCTCTCCCCATCTCTCCCATCTCTCTCCCCATCTCTCTCTCTCTATACCCATCTCTCTCTCTCTCCCCATCTCTCTCTCCTCTCTCTCCCCATCTCCTCTCTCTCTCTCTCTCTCTCTCCCTCCCCCATCTCTCCCACCTCTCTCTCTCCCTCAACCCAAGTCATTCTTGAGCTATTACTGATTAATGATTATATACAATCTCTCACTCACTCACTCACTCACTCACACACACACACACACACACACACACACACACACACACACACAGGTGAGAAGTGATTCCCGACAGCAGGAAAATCCTCCTTATAATAAACCGTACAGCATGACGTCATTCAGCGGGTTAAAAAAACAATCTGAAATATCGCGATATCTGCGTATCGGATCGCTCCAGATACCGCGATAAGATATTCTCCTCCCTATCGCTCGCCTCTTTACCCGAGTTTAATTCCCTAACACTACTTTTAAAGCCGATATTCTGATTTTTATAGATTATAATCACAAAAACTGATAAAAACAGTTTCTATAATGAAAAATGAACTGAGTCTAAACAAACCCATTAAACAGCTCTGCTATGTTTTGACTAGCTGTCTAATCAGATATCTGAATTACAAAACCAAGAGTGAAATATATCAGATAAAATATCAATATATTCTCCATAAACATCCCCCGTGGTGCTTTTGATTCCACACACTGAGTTTCTGTGCTAACTCCTAGTCTGTGCTAGCACCGTTAGCATCTCAGCGCTCTACACATCAGGGGGGTTCTGCTTTTACCTTGTCCTCGGGCTGCTGCAGGTCGGGTTCGGCAGAACCACCGCGATGCCGAAGCTCCGTCATCTTCTCTACCGCGTGTTGAAGGAGGAGAAGAACTTGTTTAAAAACAGAGTGAGAGAGAGAGAGAGAGAGAGAGAAAGAGGGAGGTGTGTGTGTGTGTATGCTCTGAGGTACTGGCGTTTCTGTCACACAGTGACGTGCAGCAGGGTTTCGTGATAAAGAGCGCCCTCTGCTGGTGAAAAGTAATATTATATAAATGTATAGATTTAAAGAAAAAAGTGGTATTAAAGAAATCACGCGCTAAAGTGGTAAAAATCCACCTTGTGGTAAAAAAAGTAGTATTTAAAAATACAGATTAAAATATATATTAAAGACTGTAAAAAATGATTACAGATTAAAAACTTGCGGGAAATTGCAGAATAAAGTGCGCACTCTTCTGGTAAAAAGTGGTATTAGGCAAATTACAGGTTAAAGTGCGCCCTCTGCTGGTAAAAAAATCATATTGGAGAAATTGCAGATTGAAGTGCGTTTTTTTTATAAAAAGTGACATTGGAGAAATTACAGTATAAAGAGCGCCCCCTGTTGCTTCAAAAAGGTATTAGGCAAATTACAGGTTAAAGTACGCCCTCTGCTGGTAAAAAGTGATATTGCAGAAATTACAGATTAAAGAGCGCCCTCTGTTGGTTAAAAGTGCTGTTAAGAAATTAGCAAATTAAATTGCGCCCTCTTCTGGTTAAAGGTAGTATTGTAAAAACAACAGATTAACGAGCGCCCTCTGTTGGTTGAAAGTGGTATTAGGCAAATTATTATACCTTTATTTAACCAGGAGGTCCCATTGAGATTCAGAATCTCTTTTACAAGAGAGACCTGGCCAAGGTAGCAGCCAAATCACAACAAATGCATACATAACAAACACCAAAGTACATTTTCACAATAAAAGAAGTACAAAATATTAAATATAAAAATATAAAACACAATGAGACTCTTAAGAAAAACAAGAACATGTCTCCATCACAACACTCTTTATAGTAGTTTTAAATTCATTTAAGGACATAAGGGTTTCTAACTTTAGCTCTTTTTGTAGATTATTCCACCCCCAAGGTGCTAAATAAGAAAAGGCAGTTTTTCCCAATTCGGTTGTAACTCGTGGCACATTAAAAAGCAACCACTTTGAGGAGCGTAGCTGATAGGTACCAGAGCAAACAGAGAGGAGGTTACAGAGGTACAGTGGAAATTTGCCAAGTATAGCTTTATAAATAAAGATATACCAGTGGCAAATTAATTAGGCAAATTACAGCTTAAAGTGCGCCCTCTGCTGGTAAAAAAATTATATTGGAGAAATTGCAGATTTAAGTGTTTTTTTTGGGGTAAATAATGACATTGGAGAAATTACAGTATAAAGAGCGCCCCCTATTGGTGAAAAGTGGTTTTAGGCAAATTATAGGTTAAAGTGCGCCTCTGCCGGTAAAAAGTGATATTGCAGAAATTGCAAATTAAAGTGCGCTCTTTTTTGGTAAAAAGTGACATTGAAAAAAACGAAACCTTCTTTCGGTTTCTCCCATTAGGGGTCGCCACAGCAGATCATCCATATTCATGATCCGCATGTTCGATTTGGCACGTTTTACGCTGGATGCCCTTCCTAACGCAACCCCCATTTATCCGGGCTTGGGACCGGCACTAAGAGTGCACTGGCTTGTGCAACCCTAATGGCTGGGTTTAAATTACAGTTTAAAAGCGCCCTCTGTTGGTAAAAGTGAAATTGAGAAAATTGCTGTATAATTTTATTATATAATAGGTTCACTAGCACCATTTGTTGTTCAATGTTGGTTAAATAACACATTCACTATTGCTCTCTGTTGGGAAATGAAAAGATGGCAAAATGGTAGTTTATAAGCACTGTTGATAAATAATTGTGTTGCGACATTAAACGCTCAATAGCGCCCTTTACGGGTGAATAGTGGCGCTAGTACTATTACACATTTAATAGCGCCCTCTGTAGGTGATGGATGGTGTTGGTAAAATTACGTCTTTCATTAGTTTCCTCTGTTGGTGAAATTAAGTGTTCAATTGCGCCCTATGTAAACAAAAATGTTATCAAATAAAGAATTCAAATAGTGCCCTTTGTTGGTGAAAAACAAAACATTTTACCATTAGTGAACAATGAATTTGGTCCAATGATATGGTTTATAGCGCCCTCTGTTGGTGAAATAAAGAGTTCAATAGAGCTCTTAAGATAAGATAAAATAAACCTTTATTCGTCCCACAGTGGGGAAATTTCTATGTACAGCAGCATGAAAAAATAAAAATAAATGCAAATATATAAAAGAATAGACGAATAAGACATACTATAATATTACAAGTATATACACAACACAATGTATAAATACAGATGAGGGAAAAGTACGTATTGCAGGTTGTATTGCACACAGGTGGTATTGCACGTATTGCAGGTAAATAGAGCTGCTTTTCAAATAAAGCATTTAATAGCATCTTCTGCTGTTGCGTTGGGAATTCATTTGTTAGTAAAACTGATTTTGGTCAAATTAAGCATTCAGTAGCACTATCTGTGGTTTAATAATGCTTTTAAGAGCTGTATTAGTTGGTAAACAAAGCATTCAATTGTGTTTCATGTTGGTGAATCAATCATCATTAGCATCTTTGTGTTCGTGAAATAAAACATTCAGTCGTATCCTGTTTTTGAGACTGAGGAATAAAACTGTAAGAAAAATTAAGAATCAATTGCGCCCTCTGTAGGTGACTTAACATATTAAGTGTAAACAAGTGCATTTATACAACTATGTGTTTTGTAGTTGAAAAGAATGAATAAACAGTTAGACAGAAATGTATAATTAATATATTTGACATAAAACAGAATGACAGGTTATGACAAGACAAGACAAGATGCTTTTATTGTCCTTTTTCCTAAATATATCTGATGCAGTACACAGTGAAATGACACAACGTTCCTCCTGAACCCTGGTGCTACACACAACAACAATCACAGAAAACAGAAAACACATGGCTAAGGACTAGTAAGTGTCCTCACCACATAAAGTGCATTAAGCTAACATGTAGTTTATCATGCAGAACCTTTATGTCACATCTCTCTGCCACATCATCATTTGCAAACATTGATTTCAGTGTAAGTAAATCTGTCAGATAGCTGTCTCATAGCTCCTGATTCTTCACATGTGCATGCACACACACAGCTGATTCCAGGGATAAATCACTGCCCCCTGCAGGCTGCAGTGTTACTCCAGTTCCTTCTGCAGTGTTTCTGCTCACTACAGCATGCACTGCTGAATTTCCCAACACAGTGTAATCCAAATGTCCCCCTGTGACTCTTTAATTATCTATCAGTTATATAATGACCCTTAACTTTTACATAAAAGAACAATAATGTCACTCGGGTCCACATGTACACAGCAGCTCAAGTTTCCTTATAATAAAAAAACATAAATAAGATCATCAGTTTATGGTGTGTGTGTGTGTGTGTGTGTGTGTGTGTGTGTGTGTGTGTGTGTGTGTACCTTATTAGTGCATGTCATCCTGAATCAAGCTGTGTGTGTTGGCTTCAAAGACATCTGCAATGCAGACATCTATTTATAGCATACTTCTAGTGTGTGTGTGTGTGTGTGTGTGTGTGTGTGTGTGTGTGTGTGTGTGTGTGTGTGTGTGTGTGTGTGTGTGTGTGTGTGTGTGTGTGTGTGTGTGTGTTTTGGGACAAAATAAATACATTTCCTTAATAAAAACACACACTCTCCAAACACACTAGAGTCTGTACAGCATTCACACATTTATTTAATAACTCCAGTCACAACATTGTTTACAAAAACAAAACCCAACTGTAATAAATAATTCCATTACGCCGAGTCAGCATTAGATTTATGTTCTGTTTGGTGTGTTGGATTTAGAGTCAAATCAGAGACTAAAAATCTGATTATCTCAGTATCTGAAAGTCTAAGAATAAATGTCTAAAGTCCAGTTATCACGTCTACACCAGGGTCCATGTCTGTTATCAGGTCATGTCCGGGTCCGAATCAGAGTCCATGTATGTTCGTCTGTAAGCGAGTTTGAGATCATTTCCTAATGTAAGCTTCATACCTACATCTGAATGCAGGAGTCGGTCCTGCACACGTCACTGTCCTCCTACACGTAATACAAACTCCTCAAGTATTGAAATGATGTAAGGTCGTTTCCTATTATTGTTAATATTATTATTATTGTTATAATTATAATATTATATTTTCTAAACTCATCTATTTAATCAGTGGAAATGAACTACGGGTGTTTTATATTATAGTGAGAGCTGAAACATGACACAGCATCATTTAGAGTAATGGACAATAAACAGATTTCCTTATAAACACATTCGCTCATGCGATTACACACACACACACACACACACACACACACACACACACACACACACACACACACACTTTATTGCTTCTCAAAGTGTACAGCAGTGACTTGGCAATATGAAACAATCACACACACACACACACACACACACACACACACACACACGTCTACAATAATCACAGACAGAATGCTGGTTGATAAACAGCTTTATTTGGCTTGGAGTGAATTGAGCAGCACTAACGTTCTCAGTGGAAGACTGAAAGCACTTTTGATCCAGTGTGAAAGTGGAAAAGCATCTCATTCACCATTAAGGCATTTCCAGTACGTACTTTATCGCTTTATTTACACACACAGCAAGCAAAACTGACCTCTGTCGTCTTACAGCAAGCTCTAAAAGGCAGGCCATGCAGATAAACTGAACCTCCCATCGACTCGAACGTTTAAAGCAGATGATGAAATGTGACTCGATGCAGCTGCTTTAATGTAACATGAAGTGATTTATGCAAAGTGTTAAATAAGGCCACACCCCTTTTACTGTAGCTGACATGAACATAAAGGCCACACCTCCTCTATTGTCAGGGACAAAGAACAAAGTCCACACTTCCTTCACTTAAATTGGCAGAAACAGAAGCCACGCCTCTTGGTATTGGAAAAAAGAGAAACCACGCCTTCTTTTTTAGGACTGACATGTACAGAGGCCACACCTCCTTCACTGTGAATAGCAGAAATAAAAGGACACACCTTCTTTTCTAAAGCCAATGAAAAAGTCACACTTCCTAGAAATGTGATGCCTCCTTCAATGTGACTAAAAAAAGGTAAAGGCCACGCCTCCTTTACTGCCACTGACAGTATAGAGGCCATGCCTTCTCCTATGGGACAAATAGTAATAAAGGACATGTCTCCTTCCATGGGAATTATAGTAATAAAGTACATGCCTTTTTCTAGGGGACAAGTATTAAAAGAAGGACATCCCTCCTTTCATTAGACTGATATTAATAAAATAAATGCCTCCTTCGTGGCTATTAGTGTTTTTTAATGCTTTTGCTGGTGTGTTGAAAGTGTTAGTTAGCTCTGTGTGTGTGTGTGTGTGTGTGTGCGTGTGTGTGTTTATACAGTGATGTAATAATCCTTATCTATTGACCATAGCTAGTAGATTAGTCTCTGTGTCTGTCCATCATGTGCAGAGAGTGGGTGTTTTAAAGTCATCAGCTTTCAGCAGGTTGTTTTGTTAATTTGTAGCCTCACGGAAAGCGTCCTCGTGCTCATGTGATGCCGTGGCCATGTTTTTATATTTTGACATTTCTTTTCCAGGTTGTTCTTGACAAGCTGATGTTCAAGAAGGTTTATTATGAATGAACAAGTCAACAGGAGGTAAAGTTTCCACAAAGAAAAAGAAAAAAATAAATTAAAAAAAAAAATAAATAAATAAATAGCAGCAACTTCTTTGAAATCTTTAAAAGTTTCATTCCTGAACTGACGATGCATCAATGCAAGCTCTCGCATCTACACTTCAAATCCACATACATTCTCTTTAAAGCTCAAGTGTGTTTTATTATACTTTGCCATAAGCTGGAGCTATTGTGACTTTTTTTGTTCATCACAATAAAAACAGATATAATGTTTGTGATTAAATACATGACGGGGAGAAAAAGCATAAAATATATGATAAGCATTGGTTATATGGATGATTTAAATATAAATGTATACATAGTGAGAAAAATGTTAAGTCCTTCATCAGCTTTGTTTAAAATCTGAACTCTCAAATCGAAGGTAAAACGTATAAACATAAAGTATGCGACTTCTACAGTTATTGTGTAGGTTATTACTGTATAACATAACTGTTATTATCGCTAATGTTTAGGGGAATATTGTTGGGTTCTTGAAATTATTATGACAATTTAGCATTTCTATATGAAATCTTTAAATATATGTTTATGGCATATGCTCTTAACGCTAGCAAGTTATCTCACTTTTTTAGTTTAATTTTTCCTCACATTACCGCACTTTATTAATCTAAGCATTTTTTGATGGTGGCATCTTGGTAGTGGGATAAGAACTTCCAATCAGAAGTCTAACGTCTTATATATAAACAGCCTTCTTTTGCCACATAAACAATACATCAGTCACAGTGAAATTCTTTTTTTTCTTAACACAGGGTCAGCCATGATAAGCCATTCCAGAAGCAAAGAGGGTTAACGTTCTTGCTCAAAAGTCCAAGAGTGACAGCTTGATGGTGGTGGGGCTCAAACCTCCAAGCTTCTGATCAGTATCCCAAAACTTTAACTATTGTGTCATCACTGCCATCATTCAGATGACATGCTACTTAAAGCTAAGATAAAAAAAAAATAAGATGGAATACTAAACATTATTATAGTTATATCTGACGAAACATTGCTAATTACAGTAAAAGTTTTTGGGCTGCTCTGTTACTAACGTGCAACTCAGTAGGGCTGATGTGCTAACGCTAGCTAGCATTTTATGATGAGGGAGAAAAGTTTGCTTTTCGAAAAGATTTTAGGACCTGTTTTCAGGACATTTGTAATTATTGTTTGAATTTATAGCTAACATTAAGGGTCATAAATAGTATTACTTCTGTTTTTTGTTTGTAGGAAGATTTCAGAAACGTGAAGAAGATTAGCTAGATTAGCATTCTGGACTAACAATTTAGTAAGCTCAGTTACCGCCGGTTATAAATGACCTCGTGTTTTCACACGTTTAACTCAGATTTTTTCATTTAGTACCAAAGTCGAGTTTAAAGTTATTATTTTTATTTTTTGGCGTTTGATTTCAGAACCAACAGATGGGCTCTGCATTTCTAAAGGTGTATATCAGAAATTGTAGCTACATTAAGGCTCTTCTGAACATTCAGTGGTCAGTGCATGAAGAACGTACAGCTGCTGTGGAAATGTGTGAGATAACTATGTACGAGATGTAAAAGATGGATTGATAATAATAATGAAGATGAAGATGTGAAGATGGTGAATTGATTGACTTGTGAATAAATTAAAGTCCAGTTCTGTAATTGGATGTTTGGAGCAGGGGCATGTCTTTACTTGCTCTTCTCTTCTTTATTGCTTTCAGTTTTCTCCTCCTTGCTCTCGGTTTTGCTCTCGACCACTTTGTCTTCGCTCTTCTTGTCTTTCTCCTTCTCTTTCTCCATCTCCTTGTCCTTCTTCTTGTCTTCTTCCTGCTCCTTCATTTCACTCTTTTTGTCTTCTTCCTGTTCCTTTGTCTCCTTCCTTTTCTCTTCTTCCTGGCCCTTCACCTCCTTCTTTTTTTCTTCTTCTTGGCCCTTCACCTCCTTCTTCTTATCTTCTCCCTGCTCCTTTATCTCCTCCTTCTTCTCTTCTTCCTCTGCCTTCTTCTCTTTTCTCTTCCTTCTCCTCCTTTATCACTTCTTCTGCCTCAACCTGGTCATCTTCCTCTTTTCCTTCTCCTTCCTCTCCTCCTTCTTCTTCATCCCCTCCTTCCTTCTCTTCTTCTTCCTCCTCCTCCTCCTCCTCCTCCTCCTCCTTCTCCTTTTCTTCGCCCTTCTCCACCTCCTCCTCCTGCTCTTCCTCTTCCTGCTCCTCTACCTCCTCCTTCCTCCTCAGCTGCTTTTCCTTTTCTTCTTCTCCTTGTTCTACTTCTTCTTCTCCTCCTTCCTCTTCTTCTTCTTCCTCCTCCTCCTCCTCCTCCTCCTTCTCCTTTTCTTCGCCCTTCTCCACCTCCTCCTCCTGCTCTTCCTCTTCCTGCTCCTCTACCTCTCCTCCTTCCTCCTCAGCTGCTTTTCCTTTTCTTCTTCTCCTTGTTCTACTTCTTCTTCTCCTCCTTCCTCTTCTTCTTCTTCCTTTTCCTCTGCTTCCTTTTCCTCCTCTTCTTCCTCACTCTCAGGTTTGGCCATGCCCCTCATGTAAGCACCCAGGGTATAAGCACGTCCGGGCGAATAGGAAACAGCGGAGTAGGTGGGATGGATTGAGGTCACGCCCACATTGCCCAGACGGCACTCTTCACCCTCTAGTAACTTCCTGTGAAAATACAAATCCAATTGTTTGGAGTCAGGTGAGACATTTCCATCCAGATAAGCTGATCTGCTTCAAATGTTGTTGCTAGCGTAAAGCAGTTAATTTCTTCATACAGACATCTTAAAAGTGAAAAGAAAACTATGTGCTGCAGGTAATCAGAGTCTCACCTGTAGGCAGCGATCTCGATGTCTAGTGCCATCTTGACGTTCAACAGGTCCTGATACTCGCGCAGGTGACGGGACATTTCTCCTTTAGTGCTGTGCAGAGCATCATCTAGCTGAGCAATCGTCTCCTATCAAACCACACAGCACATTCCCCAATATTACAGTGCAGATTAAATCCATTTATTTATTCAATAATAATAATAATAATAACAACAATAATATTATAAATAATAATAGAGTAAAATATAAAATAATAATTTACAGTTACTGAAACCACTTTTTGTATATTGTGTGTAGACTTAAAACTATTTATTTATTTATTTATTTATTTGCATGTGTACACATTTACATTTTTTCACTCAATTTTATTGTTCAAATGTACTATACTTTTAACATTTTAAGCATTTAACAGATTTAAAAATCAATATTTTTATATAAAATCACACGCATGTTGCTTTTGTTTCTATGCAAAAAAAAACAAAAACAAAAATTGGACAGTGAATGACTGAAAGAAAGTTCTCTGGTGTCCACAGGATTTTTAAATGAAAAACTGAATTTGTTTTGTCAAAGTAAATTTTCATACCATTACATTACAGAGTTTTTAGCAAAAGAAACATGCACGTGTCGCTAAAAAAACATAAAATACTCGTCTCCACACTTCGAAGTTCAAAGTCACTGTACATGTTTTTATTTAACTTTAATTTAGGAAACCTTTTTCTATGTGTCTCTTTTGCCAGGGGTCTCCAACTGTTACTAAACAGTGGATGAAAGAGTCACGTGGCCTTGTTTTCTGCAGCTTCACTGTATATTTAACTGTAAATGATCTAGAAAAAATCTATTCTTCCTTAATAATGAACTGTTTCTGAGTTAGTGATATGGTCAGCATTTAAGTATGGATGCTCTCACCGCTGCTACGTTTGTATATGTTGTGGTTTACGGCTGTTTGTTCGCGGTTTTTGTTTTTTGAAAATAATTGAGTGGTTTGTCTCTTGTGACCTGGTGGTGAGGGATTTCTGCTATATGCTATTTGATTTAATTTAACATCAGATTTAAGTTGTATTTAGTTCTATATTTGTAGTTAAGCGTTATAAGCGTGTTAATAATATATTAAGTGCGTGTTTGTGTGTCTCTGACCTGCAGCTCTCCGATCTCCGTGCTGTGACGATCCTCCATCTCGGCCAGCTGCCTCTCCAGCGCTTCGTTGTGATTGCGTAGGGATTCGATCTCCAGCGTACGAGCCTGAACCTGACGCCGGCATGCACTCAGCTCGTCTCTGGTCTGTTTCATAAGGTCTGCATCGCGTGCTGTCGCACCGGTCACGCTGGTATACTTGGAGCGGTACCAATCTTCCGCCTGCTGCTGGTTCCTTGAAGACAGGACCTCGTACTGCGCCCGGATGTCCTTCAGGGCCACCGTGAGATCGGGTTTACCCACATCCATCTCCACACTTATCTGAAACAAAAATGTGTAAAGAGGCATTAAGTAATGTTCAGTGCCCTCTACTCTAATACTAACCATTCCTCCAGTCTATGTTTTTAGATTAATTCTGTGCACTTTAGAGATTTACGCAAAAGGCTCAGTGCCGATTTGTCTATTGGGTGGAGCAAATTTCTGGGCCGGAAAAATACTGGAAAAAAAATAAAAAATAAAATAAGGAAAATGACTGAGATCCAGTGTATTGTTCTGCATTGCCAGTATTGCTTTTTTCTACAGTATATAAAAATGAATGCAATCAATACATTTCTAAACATGCTTTATTTATAAACCAGTTCTTTCGAAAGACTTCCAACTGTATTGATTACCAATAATGACGATTAGATGATTAAAGTATTAGGGCGTATTTTTTTATGTGATGTTTCCACAAAAAAAAAACCATTGTAGCCCTCATAAAGAAATAAAGAAAATTATAACAATATTCCGAGCTAGGTATTTGCATATCAGTCCATGATTGGTTCATATAATTTATGATGTAACAACGCGTTCATGCCATGTGTCCAGCTTCTCTGTGATGTTTTCTCTGACTTTATGAAGTTATGTTGGATGGTAATTTTATGTTTGGATTGTTTTTATGTTCATAACACTGATTTAGGGGCTAAACAGGAGTTCTGTTTGTAGTCATTAAATAAGATCATGCTTTGTACCAATCGCATCCAATATGCAAATTAACAGAGGATGAATAAATTATAGCTGAAGCCACTGAAGTTTTGAATCCATGTTTTTCGAAAACTAGCTATCTAGCATTTAGCCCTGGCTATTAGTAGTGTTAAACAAATTGTGGTTGCCAAGGTGATGTTTTTACATCTTTGGATGCCATATAATATAATTCACAAGTATAATAAATAAATAAATATAAAAACTAAATAAATAGAGACTCTGTCACAAATGTTGTTGAGCTGGCTAATTCCCAATTTTCTTTATCAGTCCTGTATACAACTTATTTGGGGGCGTGGCTAAATTGTGTTGTCGCAACGTAAGAACATAATCACGATATGCAAATGCAATATGCAATTCAATAGAGGACAAAGAAGTACATCCTGAAGATTTCTGGAGCTGGGAATTCAAGTGCTAAACTAGCTAGCTAACTAGCTAATATTACCAGCGAGCATGCTGTGTTAGCTAAGATGATATTATAGTTGTTTACAGTTTTGGATGCTGTGTATGTGTTTGCATGTATATGTGTGTGTGTGTGTGTGTGTGTGTGTGTTTGGTATTGTGTGTAATAGATCACTGAGAAATATGAAGGTTATTATAAATAATGATACAAAAAACACAAGCTAGTTTACTAATGAAATAGTTGGCAAAGCTTTTGGCTCATGATACACCTAACAATTTTCCCTAATGAGTAGAAATGCATGCAGTCTCATATAAAAATCATTTTCTAGATTCATCAGGACGTACAATACTAACATTATCAATATTATAAATACTGTTAATCAGAAACTTGGTGCAGTGTGTATGTAGGTGTGTGTGTGCTGATGTTAGTTAGTTTAGTGTGGTGTGTGTGTGTGTGTGTGTGTGTGTGTGTGTGTGTGTGTGTGTGTGTGCTGCAGTAATGCTGCTGAGAGGTGAGATGTACGCTAGGACGTGCACTACAGAGTGCTGAATCAGGACCACACGCCCCACACGAGAGACGACGCTGCCAGCAAGCTTCAACACACGGCAAAATCCGCAGTGCTGAATCACTGCCTGCTGAATTAATGCCACACACACTTCACACACACCTAAACTCTGTCATCAACTTATACACACTCATACAATCTTTAAATACATCTTTAGGTGTATGTGTAGTGCCTCTTTAACTCTCTATTAACAGACAACTGCTATAATCACTATATTACATTTCCTGCTTCTTCTTCTTCTTCTAATTATTATTATTATTATTGTTTATATATGGTATAGGATAATATAAATACAAATTACTAGCAGAAGTAAACATTTAGACAAGTATTAGTATTATTGCAAGTTATTAGTATTAAAAGTATATAAGGTGTATGATTTTATTATTATTATTTGTAACAATATATCTATTAGTAATATAATTGCAAGGCAAATTATATTTTATATAATTATTTATGTAAAATAACTGTTTACTATGAATATTATTATATATAATAATAGTAAAATGTATTATTAAAAAAAGCTTTAACTGCTGTCATTATTATATAATGACAGCAAAAAGGTGAAACTAGTTGAACAATTAGGCTTTTATTATTATTATTATTATTATTATTAGTTGTAATAGATTTATTTCATCACTTTATTTACATTATAAGTGTTATTATATATTATGTGTATTATAAGTTTATAAGTATTTTATATGCATTAATAGAATGTTATTATATAGTTATATTGTGTTATTATATATTATGTGTATTATAAGTTAATAAGTATTATATATATCTATTACTATAATTTTTTTATGTGTTATTATCACACCTGAGATGCTTGCAGTGAAGCCTGCAGCTCGCGCACTTCCTCATCGTGCACTTTGCGCGCGAACTCGATCTCATGCAGCAGCGACTCCACCCTCTTCTGAAGCTCGTGCTGCTGCAGCGCCCGGTCCTCCGCCTCCCTGCGGCAGTGCTGCAGCTCGGTCTCGGCCTCGTCGCGCCGGCGGCCCTCGTCGCGCAGCTTCTCCTGGACGTTCGTGAGCGCCTCCCCGAGGCGCGCGTTCTCGAGCTGCGCGCGGCTGCGGTCGCGCTCCAGCTGGTCGGCGCGCTCGCGCATCTCGCGCAGCTCGCGCTCGTAGAGGTCGCGGAGGCGCGCGGGCTCGGAGCCCAGGCTGCGGCGCAGCGCATCAGCCTCGGCCTCGAGCGCGCGGTTCTGCTGCTCGAGCTCGCGCACGCGCTCGATGAAGGCGGCGAAACGGTCGTTGAGGCCCTGCAGCTGCTCCTTCTCGTTGGTGCGCACGATCTTCAGCTCGGTGGTCGACGCCGCAGAGTGCGCGAGATCCGCCGCGTCACGCGCCGAGGAGGCGGCGAGGAGACCCGAGGACGCCCGGCTCCGGTACGCGCCTCCATAAGCCCGGTGACCCGCCGAGGAGCGCAGCGGAGCCGCAGACACGCGTGAGGAGTCCCCGAAGAACTTCCGGTAGGAGCTCGTGGAGTAAACGTCGCTATGGCAACTCATGGTGGAGCGAAGGAGAGAGGGGGGAACCCGACGAAGAAGAAAACACGGAGGAAGAGAAGAGAGAGAGAGAGAAAGAGGAGAGAGACAATGAAGAGGAAAGACAGAGCAGCGTGCTTTATATACACAGAGAGAAAAAGGAGGAGGGAGGGGGTGGGATACAGGATGAGAGAGGATGAGAAAGTGATGAGCTTGAGAAAGAGAGAGAGAGAGAGGATATAAAAAACTGATGATGAAGAGGTGGATGACTGAAAAAAAGAGAAAGTGAATAAAGAGAAAAATGATGAGAGAGGAAATTATGGGGAAAAAGAAAGGAAATGAGAAAAGGGAAAGAAGCAAGACAGAGAGAAAGAATGAGCGAAAGAAAGAAAGGATAAAAAATGATAGAAGTTGCACTTCTTTATGTCAGTCATTCAGCAGAAAATCATAGGATGAGCAAAATATGAACCCCATTTACTTCTATCTGTTCTCTCATATAAAACCTGTACCTTTATCACTTCTCTACCAGGAGGAGAAACAGAAGAACAATAGAGTGTGTTAGATATGTGTGTGTGTGTGTGTGTGTGTGTGTGTGTGTGTGTGTGTGTGTGTGTGTGTGTGTGTGTGTTGTACTGATATTGTATTGTGTTAAAGTGATTATAGTTCTTATAGTATATCGGGTGGAGACTTCATCCACTGCTGCAGTCTCAGAGTGTGTGTGTGTGTGTGTGTGTGTGTGTGTGTGTGTGTGTGTGTGTGTGTGTGTGTGTGTCCGCGCAGTGCCTGAATATGGAATGAGGATGACGAGGTTCTCCACTCCTCGACCCCATATCTGTTCCAGGCTGGACGAAATATCGATCGAACACACCCACACACAACACACACACACACACACACACACACACACACACACACCTACACACACACACACACCCACACGCACGCACGCACGCACACACACAAACACACACACAGAAGAGTGAGATGTAAGATCCATATATCATTTTTAAGTTATTTGAAAGGGCAAATCAAAAGGGAGTGATCTGATTTACAGCCTGTGTGTGTGTGTGTGTGTGTGTGTGTGTGTAGTAACTAATGCTGTTGCATCAGCTGGTCAGCACTTTTTACAAATGCCTGAGAAAGGACAATTCAGCTCCTCCAGGCAGAAAGAGACAGCTCGAAGACCTGAATCAGGCTGTTTCAAGAGATGGAAAGTGTGTGTGTGTGTGTGTGTGTGTGTGTGTGTGTGTGTGTTTATCATTATTTTCCAAAGAGTAAAAAAAATGCCTCCTGAATAAACCATCATCCTACATTGAGGTGTTCCTCATTGCAACCTTCACCATCCAAGATGGCAGCGGCAGTTGCTCGCAGCGGCCTCTCAGATCCAAAAAATTGTGCTTTCACCATATTTAGCTCGACCTTCCACAATACATGGACACCAGAGTCAGCTGTGTTCATGTGTACGACCACCAGACACTGCTACAGTACAGGCATCATGCAACCAATAATCTGCATGATGATCTTATCAACAACCTTCGTGACCTCGGCTTGCTGCGACCTCCGCCACAAAGACAAGGCCCCCAGCCCTCGGTGTCACCTGATGCCAGTGGCCTGGAGAGGGGACGTTGAAGCGCTGCTCGAGGACACGGAGGCGGGCAAGCAGGCGGGTGTCCATGCTTGGCTAAATGCTAACCCTAGCTGGCCGGCTCTCCCGTCTATTTTTTCTTTTAAATGTCTGCTCCCTGGACAATAAACTGGATTACATGCGAACATGAACTCCTGCGAACCACACAGTTTAGAGACTGTTGCGTCTTTATTTTCACGAAGACGTGGCTCAGCGACAGAGTTCCGGACGCCGCCATCCAGCTAGACGGACTAACCGTGTTTTGAGCCGACAGAAATGAAGCTCTGTGCGGTAAGACTCGCGGTGGTGGCGTGTGTGTTTATATCAACACGGAATGGTGTAAGAACTCTGTGCTTGTTTCACACTACTGCTCATCGCTAGTGGAGTTTGTGACTGTTAGATGTAGACCATTTTATTTACCACGGAATTCACCAGTGTTTTCATTGTTGGAGTGTACATTCCTCCCAGTGCTAATGCTAAGGAGGCACTGTGTAAACTCTACGGCGCTTAGCGACCTGCAGAATGCTCACCCCGACGGATTGTTTATTATCGCTGGAGATTTCAACCATGTGAATCTAAGGACTGTGCTTCCTAAACTCCATCAGCATGTGGACTTTGCAACGAGAGGAGCGAACACGCTGGATCTTGTTTACACAAACATCCCCGGCGCATATCGTGCGGAGCCCCGCCCCCATCTCGGATACTCAGACCACAGCTCTGTTATGTAAATTCCAGCATACAGACCGCTCATCAGACGCTCTAAACTGGTTCTGAAACAGGTGAAAACCTGGCCAGAAGGAGCTACTTCTGCTCTTCAGGACTGTTTTGATTGCACTGACTGGGACATGTTTAGAGAGGCTGCAACCAACGGCGATTTCATCAACTTGGAGGAGTACACATCATCAGTGACCAGCTACATCAGCAAGTGCGTTGATGATGTGACCATCTCCAAGACCATCACTACACGCTCCAACCAGAAGCCGTGGATGACTGCAAATGTGCATGTGCTGCTGAAACAAAGAGACTCTGCCTTCAGAACAGGGGACAGGGCGGCCTTAAAAACAGTAAGGGCCAAACTGTCTCGTGCCATCAGAGAGGCGAAGCGCGCACACGCGAAGAAAATCCACAACCACTTCCAGGACAGTGAAGACACTCGGTGCATGTGGCAGGGCATCCAGGCGATCACGAATTACAAGTCCACATCACCTGCTTGTGACCGTGACGCCTCCCTCCCAGATGCACTGAACGACTTCTATGCCCGGTTTGAGGTACAGAACAACGTGAAGGCAAGGAAGAGCACCCCTCCTTCCACTGACCAGGTGCTCTGTCTAAACACAGCTGAAGTGAGAAAAACTTTATGCAGAGTTAACCCACGGAAGTCTGCTGGACCTGACAAAATTCCTGGCAGAGTGCTCAGGGAATGTGCAGAACAGCTAGCAGATGTCTTTACTGATATCTTCAACATCTCCCTGAGCAGCAACATTGTTCCCACGTGCTTTAAGACAACGACTATTGTTCCCGTGCCAAAGAAATGCCTCAATAACTATCGTCGCGCTCACACCCATCGTGATGAAGTGCTTCGAGAGGCTCGTCATGAGGCACACTAAGTCCCAGCTTCCACCCTGCCTGGACCCCATGCAGTTTGCGTATCGTCCGAACCGCTCCATGGATGATGCCATCTCCACAACCCTCCATCTGGCCCTCACCCACCTGGACAACAAGGACTCATATGTACGAATGCTGTTTATTGACTTCAGCTTAGCATTAAACACAATCATTCCTCAGCACCTGATCGAGAAGTTATCCTATTGGGCATGAACACCTCCCTCTGAAACTGGATCCTGGACTTCCTGACTGGGAGACTTTAGTCACTCCAGATCGGGAACAGCATCTCCACACTGAGCTGAGCACTGGGGCCCCTCAGGGCTGTGTGCTCAGCCCACTGCTGTTCACTTTGCTGACTCATGACCGTGTAGCAATGCACAGCTCCAACCACATCGTCAAGTTTGCCGATGACACGACCGTGGTGGGTCTAATTAGCAAGAACGACGAGTCAGCATACAGAGAGGAGGTGCAACGGTTAACTGCCTGGTGTGGAGCCAACAACCTGTCTCTGAACGTGGACAAAACCAAAGAGATGGTTGTGGACTTTAGGAGAGCACAGAGCGAGCAATCTCCACTGATTATTGGTGGATCCTCAATGGAGATCGTCAAGAGCACCAAATTCCTTCAGTGTTCATCTGGCAGACAACCTCACATGGTCACTCAACACCAGCTCCATCACGAAGAAAGCCCAGCAGCGTCTCTACTTCCTGAGAAGGCTGAGGAAAGCCCATCTCCCTTCCCCCATCCTGACCATGTTCTACAGAGGGACCATTGAGAGCATCTTGACCAGCTGCATCACTGCCTGGTTTGGGAACTGCACCATCTCGGATCTCAAGACCCTACAGAGGATAGTGAGAACAGCTGAGAAGATCATTGGAGTCTCTCTCCCCTCTATCATGGACATTAACACCACACGCTGCATCCGCAAAGCAAACAGCATTGTGGACGACCACACACACCCGTCACACACACTTTTTACTCTCCTGCCATCAGGAAAACGGTTCCGAAGCATTCGGGCCGTGACATCAAGACTGTGCAACAGTTTCTTTCCTCAAGCCATCAGGCTCCTCAATACACAGAACTGAAACGGAACTCACACACACTCACTCACACACACACTCACTCAAATGTGTGTTACAGAACTGTACAACCTGGACTGAACACTTAACACACACTCATCACTCATCTCAATCCATTCGACCACCATTTATTAATTTATTTATTGTTTATACTTGACCGTACCACTCTCTTACTGCTGTTTTTTGCACCTTTCACTTTATTATACTGTTTACATGCTGTTTTTAGCACCTTTGACTGCTGCTGTTTTTGCACTACATTGTTCTGGTTATACTCACTCCCGGGTATAGTTTTTAGGTTTACTGGTCGGCGCTATATTTGTTTTTTTGTCTTGTCTTGTGTTGTCTTGTGTTGTCTGTCTGTACTGTTTTTTTTGTCTGCACTGTTTGCACTAGGTTGCACTCGATGCACTTTATGTAGCTTTGTGTTGTGTTGTAGCTCTATGTTGTTGTTTAGTGTAGCACCAGGGTTCCGGAGGAACGTTGTCTCATTTTTACTGTGTACCGTGTACCACTGTGTATAGTAGAAATGACAATAAAAGCCTCTTGACTTCACTTGACCCCACAACCTGCTCATATGAACTGAACTCCAGATCAACTGATAACAATGAGGAGGGGGGATGGATGAATGAATGGATGGATCAATCGATAGATAGATAGATAGATAGATAGATAGATAGATAGATAGATAGATAGATAGATAGATAGATAGATAGATAGATAGACAGATAGACAGATAGTTGGATGTGGTTCATTCCCACACTGTTGGAGGCACACAAAAGCCTTTGGATACAGCATTAAATTTCCCATTCACTTGAACTAGGAGACCCCAACCTGTTCCAGCATGACAATGTTCCTGTGCACAAAGAGCTCTAAACTCTATTAAAGACCTTTGGGATGAAGTGAATGCTGACTGCACCCCAGGTCTCCTCACCTCACCTACACCAGTACCTGACTTTACTAACACCCTTGAGGGTAAATAAATCTCCACATAATAATGACGATTAGATGATTAAAGTATCAGGGTGTATTTTTTATCTGATATTTTTCCACAAAAACAAACAAAAAAACATTGTAGCCCCTCATAAAGAAATAAAGAAAATTATCACAATATTCTGAGCTAGGTATTTGCATATCAGTCCATGATTGGCTCATATAATTTATGATGTAACAACGCGTTCATGCCATGTGTCCAGCTTCTCTGTGATGTTTTCTCTGACATTAGAAGTTATATTGAATGTTAATTTTATGTCTAGATTGTTTTTATGTGCATAAAACTGATTTAGGGGCTAAACAGTAGTTCTGTTTGTAGTCATTAAATAAGATCATGCTTTGTACCAATCACATCCAATATCCAAATTAAAAGAGGATGAACCAATTATAGCTGAAGGCTTAAAGCCATTGAAGTTTTGAATCCATGTTTTGAAAACTATAAACACCTTTGGGATGAATGTGAATGCTGAGTGCCCCCCAGGCCTCCTCACCTCACCTACATCAGTATCTGACTTTATTACAGTTTTCCTCAGTTGCTTTGGAGCATTTCTTGAATCATCCTTAAGATTTGCAAATCAGTAAGTGCATTCTCAAAACAATGTGTACAAACAGCACAATACATTGGATTTCTTGCAAAAGCCTGTTTTTTGCTCAAAATCCTTAGTTCTTCACTCAAAAGTAGGTATTTGTGTCAATGAACATCTCATTACCATCAAAATAACAAGTCCTTTTATCATTGTTTACGAACAAGAGAGTCAAAATGCTTAGTAATTTTTTCAATATGACAATGCTTTATTTTGGTATTTTCTGTTGTAAACTATGTTTTGGATTACAAGTATTAAAAAAATGCACGAGGCTGAATTGGCAATTATAAATAAACGTACACATTACTGTATGTTGGATATTGATTGTAAGAGACTGGACAGGATTCACACTTTTTTATTTTTCTTTACTAGTGGACTGAATAAAAAATTACAATATAATGTCATTGTGATAGAAAATAAAAAGTCACAAATTAAAATGTCAAAAGGTAAACATAGGAAACACTTCTTAGGCAGAACTGCACATGCTGCACTATACAGTGTAATCAGTCTCTACCCCCTGACGTCCCAGTCTGTTGAACCATAGATTTTCATCCACATCACAACAGATATCATCCCCTTCAATACCATTGTGAGGTCATGATTGACAACATGGTCCACAATAGTGGCTCTAATTTTATCTGAAATGTGTCTCTGTCTCTGGCCTCTTCTTCCTCTATTTTGCCTCCTGACCCTTCCAGCTGCATCCTTATTCCTGGCTCTTGACCATGTTCGTTTCCTAGTTGTTCATCCATTTTCAACAATTGTTAATCTGTGTTTTGCTCTTTTTATAAACACTCGCCAATTACATTAAAGGTTTACGAGATTCAGCCTTGACCTATTTTAGAGAACTAGTTGATTATTGGTTGATCTGAAAGTAAACACGCCCCTTTATTAGTGACATTCAAGGTTCATCTGCACAATTCATCAATTCAAGACACATTTACCAAAAAAGTTTAATGGAACTGTGAAGAAGAAGAGCTTGAGAAATTTTGACAACTGGTTTAACCATTTTGCACTTAATGACTTATGCAATGAACTGATGCCTAAATGTTTTGGGGGTTAAAACCATTTAGGTGAAACCAGTATAATACATTTTGATCAACATGACATAAACACTGATACTGTAGGAAACAGCAGACACTCATACACAATGGATTAAATGATGTACAAAAGCATTCGCAATTTGATCAAAGCAATGAGAAATGTTCTTATGATAAGCACAAATGACTAAATGATGTGGAGGTTGAACAAGTAGTTTTGAGAATTTCATTTCTGATCTGAGAAACGCTCCAAAGCGACTGAGAAAAACTGTAACACCTTTAAGGATTAATAAATCTCAACATAATCCTGTAGAACATCTTCCCAGAGAGTGGAGCTCATTATAACAGCAAATGGGACTAAATGTGAAATAAGATGTTCGAAAAGTACATAGCAAAGTTATGGTCAGGTGTCCACAAACCACTGGACAGACAGACAGACAGACAGACAGACAGACAGACAGACAGACAGACAGACAGACAGACAGATAGATAGATAGATAGATAGATAGATAGATAGATAGATAGATAGATAGATACTTCAATCAGAGCTGATGAGCTAGAGAATCAATCAACCAACACTTTCTAGCCCAATTACTTTGATAACCTTTATATACCTTCTGTCATCTCTCTATTGAAAATATTCTCATTTCTTTTTTGACTATTTTAAATAAAATTTAATATTTTCGTATTGTAATATTAGCACGAGTCCACCACTAGAGGGCAACATGTGACAAAAAAACAAATTCTTTATTTCCAATAATAAACACCAGAGGGTTGTTGCACTACCTTTGGGGTAAAGGGGAATGTTGATCTTCCCAGAACAACAAAAAGTCTGTCCTGTCTGAAACCAATAAAACACCACACAAATTAGCTTAAATGCTGATAAAGCTATATGTGAGCTAAAGTAGTGGGACACCTGACTTTTCCATTTTCTTCCCCAAACTGTTACCATAAACTTGAAACTTGCATGTGGTTGTACAGGACATCTTTATAGTTTCCCTTCACTTGAACTAGGAGACCCAAAACCTGTTCCAGCATGTCAATGCCCCTGTGCACAAAGCCAGCTTATATATTAAGATATGCTCTGATATAGAAGAGTAGAGGTTAATCTAACAGCAAATGGGGACTGAATGTGGAATGGGATGTTTAAAAAGGACATACAATCTAATGCTCAGTTGTCCACAAATTTTTGACCATACAGTGTAACTAGTCTTGCTGTAAAACTAGCCAGTTTATAACTAGTTAGCTTTATGAAGACTATAATCAAATTGTGACCTCGATATAATTTATGTATCATAAAATATGGATAGAAAAATCTTCTGAAGCATTAGTTGCTTTTATATGATTACAGATTTGTATTGCTAATGGGAGCTGAACCTGACAGAAACAACTGTTCAGAATCACATTACATGCTACTTAAATCTGATCTTAAATCTCTATAATCTTCATTTCTCATCCTAGCCTGCTAGCCAACACGACACGATTTCTGAGAGAAATTAATCAGCCAGCTATAAAATACATTAACATTCTGTTTTTAAAATCCACAACTGCTAATAACAACTAACATTAACTAGCGATATATGAAATGTACAATTGTTTATGATACATCATTTATAAATTAGAAGTATTTTCAGCTCTAACACTAATGTGAGCAGAATAAATATGATGACAGGGTTATTGTTTATGTTTGTCAGTTATCTAAAAGAAGAGAATCTGAGAGGTGTTTTTTATGTTCAGAACAGAAGCTCACAATCTACACTGAGACTACGCTAATCTCATGTTTAAGAAATAATAACACCTTTGCAATTTTCACAGTTAATGCTACTTTGTTAGCTAACTTAGACTAGCAAAATCAGACCTTCTGAGTAAATGTATACACGATAATCAACTGTATGTTCATAATCATCTCTGGTAACATGTTAGCATGCTAGCTACCAAGAAGCTACCAAGATAACATGTTAGTATATTTTAGATTCCGTTTTTAGAAATCCTTATGAAGTTATAGTGCCATGCTAGTTAGTCAAAGATAAGCAGAGAATTAGGCTAACGAAGCTAGGGGGTTCTCTAGTAACACAAAAACACATACAATAAGAGTGTGCTGTCTGTGATTTGGCTTCTCTGTGGTGTGTCCTTTGCCATCGACACACTGATCCACATAAGCCTGTAATAATATTCCTGTCATCAACTCACACACACACACACACACACACACACACACACACACACACACACACACACACACACACATTCCTAGAAGAGGGCGGACATTCATGACTCAGAAAACCACTATTAAGCACGGGAAGGGCACTAAACCAGGTCAAAGTTATTATTATCACACACACACACACACACACACACACACACACACCTGGTTGCCTCTCCTAGGCCACTATTACACAGGTAAGGACAAGAAGAGAAACCAGTGGGTGGAGTTCTAATTAATCTACTATAACGTTGTTAAGTATCAATTTAGAATAATGCCGACTCATTGATAATAAAAAATTTCATTTTAGCTGTAGTCTTCGAATATAAAAATATTTTGTCACGTGACCTACGGTTCTAATGTTATTATTAAAGGTTGGAAAAATATTAGGGGTTAATAATAGGTAGCTAAGTATCTATCTAGTGCTAGCTAAATAACATTAACTATCTTTAATGATAGCTTAGTTACTGGTAGCAAAAGAAATGCTAATTCAGCTGTAGCTAATGTTGGTTAAGTTAGTCAGCATGCTGAGGTAGCAAACAGCAACGTTAAATAAAACTATTATAAAAAAAAAAAAAGAAATTGACTACATAATAGTTCATGAGGTCTCCATGGAAACAATGATCCTGTTTCGGAAAATGTTTGCTAATTAATATAATAAATGTAATAAACACACTGGTATTGTCGTTAGTGTGTTCTCTCTGCTCATGAGCGTTTTGCTCCATACAGGCCATGTTACAACTCCCATTCTTTTTCTTTCCCCATCTGCTCATCCATGGCCCCATGCTGGAGCCTCCATCTTGTTTCCTGTCAGGCAGAGAGCAGTGGAGGCAGGGAGCCTAGAGTTCACCATCTGATGGACAGCTTGGAGTTTGGCCATAAGTCTGTCACACTTTATACCTGTGTTCTGTTTACAGCTCTTGATTCGTTCCCTTCTGCTATGAATCCAGCAGTGTTACACAAGTGTGTTTGTGTGTGTGTGTGTGTGTGTGTGTGGTAAATGATTTGTAGTCCAGCTGAGTTCTTGATGCTCAATTTGTACAGAAAAACTATGAACTGCCACTAGGGGGCACATTTACTGGCCTCTATAAGCCTTAAATAAAAAAAAATGTCCTTGTTCAGAAGATCTTAAGAGACCCAGGCTGCCTTTATTTTTTTATTGATGTTATTCTGTCATTAACATGTTCTTTCTCTAAAACAAACTCCTGCATCGCAGGGCGGCATATAACTTTACAAGGAGGAAAGTGATGTCGGCCCTCTTTCACATACTCAAGTTCACAGACACATATGCTGGCTGTAATTAATCGGGAAGCTAAATGCTTCTAAAAGTTTGTGTACACCAGACCATAAGATTTTTAATGTGCTTTCTGAACATCTCATCACACATTTTGTCTCCACTTGCTGTTATAATAACCGCCACTCTTTTGGAAAGATGTTCAAATAGATTATGGAGTGTGGTGGTGGAGATTTGTGCTCATTCAGTTACAAGGCTTTTAGTAAAGTCAGGTACTGATGGAGGTGAGGTGAGGAGGCCTGAGTGCAGTCAGCGTTCACATTCATCCCAAAGGTGCTCAATAAGGTTTAGACCTGTGAGCTGTGAGTTCCTTTAAATCCTTTACATCAGGTTTTAGATGATTTCCAACACCTTCCCAGAATTTAAATATCAATTTAGCCATCAGACTTACTTTAGGGATGTTCTAAATATTTGAGCGAATTTAAGTTTCACCTCCTTGGGTTTGAGCATCTTCAGCATCTGAATGATTATTTGTGAAATATTCTTCTATAGATTTCTCCTTCTTTGTTGGCCAGCTGAGTTCCTGTGCACACATAAACCTTCTGAAACTTCAGAAGGTCTCTTTTCCATCTCCCGCAACATCATTCAGGATGCCGAATGTGATTCTGAAGCTAAAGCGCACAAGCTTTATGTGACCTGATGGAATTGTTCTTCTGAACTTGCACAGCACAGTGTCACTTTATACCACACCATGCTGCACATGGACACTTTAAACACAATCACACTAAATCATTTTCATTTGTACTGTGAATATCTGCCATACGCATCCATCCCCGTCTAAATTCATGTATATACATATATTTTCTATAGTTTATACTTTTTTTATTTATTCACTTTATATTTTAGCCTTATACTCTATTCCTTTTTCATGCCTAAATGCTGGACAGTCATATAAAACATTCGACTGCATGTCGTACTCTTTATGTGATAAATAAAATTTGAACTTGAACTTGAACTTGATTATTCTTTACACTTCCAAGAATCAAACATTTCTGGTTTGGTAAGATGTCAGAAAGTGTGTTTGTACAGTAGGTATGTGTGTGTGTGTGTGTGTGTGTGTGTGTGTGTGTGTGTGTGTGTGTGTGTTTGTACAGTAAATATGTATGTGGTTTTGTGTCTATCTGATTGTCTTCCACTCAGTTCATAATCCACATGAGTATCTGTAGGTGTGTTTTTCCAGCCTGACCTGAATTGCGTTCATTGAGTGATACAGGTCTAACCTGATTAGTGTATGCTAACTTGTGTGTGTGTGTGTGTGTGTGTGTGTGTGTGTGTGTGTGTGTGTGTGCGTGCGGGAGTTTGATGAAGGCCAGAAAGGTGAAGGTCTCTGCAACAGGATAAGCTTCCTGGATTTCACTAATCTGAAAGCCAGGGAAGAGAGATAGGTCAAACAGACACTGACCTCCACACACACACACACACACACACACACACACACACACACTGACACCTGCAACTCATCCTGAAATTTTTGATACACTTCAAACCTAAAACAGGTCTATCTGGTCTTGTGTGCCCTCATTTGACCCGTCTATCCCGGACAAATAAGATGCTTTCTGACTATACCTTTCGTATCATGCCACATTCTGCCACAAAAAAATCCGGCTTGATATAATGAACATTCTTCTACTTGAAATAAAGCTAACAATTAAACAAGCTAGCACTTAGCCATTACAGAAACCAAGAAAAGGCACAGTGTCTATAAGAAAGGGCTAAAATTGAAATATTTACCTCAGCTGTGTAGCTAAAATACAGAGAAAAGACTAAATGTGACTTAAATTATACTGTAATTATACTTAGCATTGAGTGCTAAGCAAACTCATAGTTTCTGAAGTTCTATATTATAAAAGATAACTGGGTCACAAATCATGAGTTTAGAGCTTCTGCACACTCTCTGGTGATTTAAAATGAACACTAAAGTCCTCTTTGTGTTATTAGACTGAAAATAAATCTATCGATTTACCAAACTAGGCTGAATGACGGTAAAAACACAGCTAAAACCTATACATTTACCTCAGATGTGTTGCTAAACTACACAAAAAATAAACACGACTAAAATTACACTCTAATTATAGGAGTTTGTTTAGCATTAGCCACAAAGCAAACTTATAGGTTTTCAAGGTTCATATAATGAAACACCAACACTGTTACATTTATAAACATTCTGGTATGTTAAATGAAACACAGAAAATAAGCATATTGATAATATCTGACTGAATAAATGGTAATGACTTTTCAAGTTATTCAACTTTCATTAATTTATTTGTGACGGTTTAAATAAGATCAAAACGTCAACATTTACTTACAGATGTGTGGCTAAATTACTAAGAAAAGACTTGGTGTGACTAAATTGACACTGTGTTTATAAGTAGCACAGACTGCTAAGCAAACATTTCAAATTATGGGACAACCACTTGCTGTTTTTCACTGAAAATCAGCCTTTTTAGATGAAAAAGTGAAGCTTTTCAGCATATACCCAGATGTGATGCTGAAATCATAAAAAAAAGAAAAGACATAATACTAACTAAATTACTCTAATTATTACTTAGCTTTGGCCACTAAGTTTTATATATATATATATATATATATATATATATATATATATATATATATATATATATATATATATATATATATATATATATATATAGCTTTCTTATAAATATCCAAGACCTCTTTATATTATTAGGCTATTTTTAAGCTAACTATTTACCAAACTACCACAGGGTCTTTATACAAACCTAGAAAAGCCTGAATGACGGTGAAAACAGGGCTAAAACCTAAACATTTACCTCAGGTGTGTTGCTAAAATACTAAGAAAAGACACAATGTGACTCACATTACACTCTAATTTTACTTAGCACTGACTGCTAAGCAAACTTTATTATTATTATTATTACTAAAACAATCCGATTTATAACCACTAGCAGTAATTTCGCTGAAAATTAGACTAATGACATAGCTTTTCAGCACTTATATTAGATATTTGAATAAAATACTGAAATTGCTCCATATTACAAATATCACAGTGTAATTCTACTTAACATTGACTGCTTAGCAAATTCATAAGTTGTAAAGATCGGCATTATAAAACATTATCATTACGGCATTAGATGAGTTTTTCTTTCTTTTTGACTAGTGATTGAGAGAGTTATTAAATGGTCCTTAAATCATTTATAGAAATATGCTGAGATGTTCGTTGGGAGTGACGACAATGGACAGGATAAAAATTACTTTATTAGAGGGACAGCGCATGTCGGACGTTTTGGGGACAAAGTGAGGGAGGCCCGATTGAGATGGTTTGGACATGTGCAGAGGAGGGACATGGGGTATATCTGTAGAAGAATTCTGATGATGGAGCCTCGAGAAATATGGAAAAGCTTCCAAGAAGCAGGTTTATGGATGTGGTGAGGGAAGACATTCATACCATTCATACCATGTGGTGGAATGAACTTCCCCTAGATGTCCGTACAGCGGAGCCCCTGGCTATCTTTAAGCGAACACTTAAATTAGCACTTTCCAAGTTTGATTTGTTAAAAATCAAGAGTTATAGTCTTACTTATATTAAATTTGTAATCTATGTGTAGATTTGTACCAGTGTAGATTTATTCATTGATAGTGACTCAAAGCACTTTTGTACTTTTGTAGGGAGTCTGCTAAATGCCTCAAATGTAAATGTAAATGTAAGACATGCAGGTAGTTGCGTTGAAAGAGGCAGATGTAGAGGACAAAGTAGTATGGATACGTATGGTCCGCAGTGGCGACCACTAATGGGAGCAGCTGAAAGAAGAAGAAGATAAATAATTGATATTAAATCATAATATCAATATTTACCTCAGATATGCAGGCTAAATAAATAAAAAACCTCAATATGACTCAAATAAAAAAAAAAAAACTCAAAAGGACTGAAATTCGACTGTAATTACACTTACGCTGACTGAAATGCACAGAAACACCAACTTTGAAACAAACCCATGAGCTCATCATTAGCAGAAAACCCCATTAGCCATAAAAGGTGGAGAGAAAAGAAATAAATAAATAATAAGAATGTGATGCCAGACAACATATTTTCTTCCTTTTAACTGTTTACAGTTCACTAACAAAGAATCAATGTTAGATTGCCAGTTCCCTCCATCTTGGATCTTGTATGTAGTGGAATGAAAAGTAGTTAGCAACACTACTAGATGACGTTATTACAGACCGTATGCTAACAGGTTATTAATTAGTTAGCAGATGCTCAACAATGGTGCAAACAAGGTCCTTACTCTTGATACTCATGGTTTTCTTTCTGAAATCACACACGTGACAATTTCAAAACATTTACATTCATTTACATTTGAATGTTTTATTCAAATAAATCTTTCTTCTAATCCAAACCACGACCTTGATACGACCTTGACCTCTCCACTGAAGAAGCAACTGAACAGAGGGGAACACTTCTAGGTTTTTAGAAATGCGACCTTCATTTTCTAAAGCCTGCTAATTAGCCAGCTAGTCTGCAAGCTGTCTAGCAAGCTGTCAGCAAGGAACATTCAAAGACTAGAACTACTGTTGTTATGTTCTTTTTTCCAGTGAAACACCACTGCTTGATTTTGAGAGCTCCAAGATGTAGTTAGATGTAACATTTTATGAGCGCAGTCTGCAAAAAAGAAATAGGCAAAACCCTCGGCCTATATGTTCTGCACGTTTAAATACATTTACATGTTTAGTTTTTTATTCAAATTGGTTTCTTTGGGCCATGAAGCAACGACAAAGCCCAGATAAAGAAGAACACCTAAACCATATTAGAAGTAAAGAGATCATCACTATAAGGTTCCTCTGTGACAATTTACATATAGTTTAAAAGTCTGAACAATAAAATTAATATGTGTCAAATTCTACCAAGAAAGCTAGCTAAAAGATTAGCATTACATGCTCCAGGTAGCTAAATGCTGCCTTTCCATTAATGTTGCTGGTATAATTACCTACAGAAGGGATTCCCAAACTACACTGCAAGAGAAAGTATGTTAAAATATAAATGTTTAAACAAGCAAACAAGCAAATAATTAAATAATTACATTTCCACATCCATCAATCAATGCTTACACACTCATGCAGTATTTTAAATGCTAACTGATGTACTGGGTTTGAGCGCAATGATCAGGGTTTTATTAGATTGTAGATATGGATTATGACCACAGTCATGATAAAGGCAGAGCTCGTCAGTGTGTCTGACGCAAATGAGAATGAATTTGTTGAACATTGTTGTAATGTAGTGACGTTTTCTAATGTAGTCAATCCAGATGTGCACAAGACATGCAGTGAACACTGCTAATTCTAAATGAGGTTTACCACCAATGGTCTCCGCCATTTTCCACAGCTCTGCTTCCTCTTTTCAGTCTTCATGTTCCTTTATCCGTTTCCCAGACTCATTTGAAACATTTGACCAGAAACATATATTAAGTCCTGCAGGCTAGTGAGAAGAGGATGTCTGAGGTTTTTGGGGAAGTTGTGCACTCTGAAATCTGACATTTTCATGAACTTTTGTGTGGTCTTTCAGGCGGTTCCCTCAAATCAGTTCTGTTTCTACAACTCTGTACAGACAGAGGTGAACTGTACAGATGAGAAAAGTGCCAAGCACATCTCAACTCAGCAGGATAGGTTTCAGATAATAATTCTTCATATTGGAGAGAGAAGGAAAATTAGGAAAGATAAGAGATCTGGATAGGTTTGTGAAGCTCAAACAGAAAGAGTGGTCTTAGCAATCGTTCCATCCTTCCTCTCTCTTTCTGTTTTCTGTCAGGTAATTAATTGCTAGCAGAGAACATTCCCTTTCTTCAGTCAGACCCATTAAGGGTTACAGCTATAGGTTTAAGCTCCTTCTCTTTCTCTCTTTTTCTCTATCCTCTCATCTGCTTGCTCTCCATCTGTCCCGCTCCAGATTGCAGTGACGAGGCCCTGGTGGAGAGACGCCATCTTTTCTCCAGCGTGAGACCAAAAAGGAGAGGAGCTCATTGTCCAAACAGCTCTGGGATCTAAACGCTTTGGGTAGTATCAAACCGAACCATCCAAATGTTTAGTAACCATGACAACTGCTGTCAGGATACTGTATAGGATACTGTATAGGACAAAATATAGGTATCATGTATAACACTAATACACAGCATAAAGAGAGCACTTTATTCCTTCTACACCACAGCAATTAATCCAATTAGAGTTAATTAATAAAAAAAAATGACATGTAACGCATTCTAATTAGATGTAGCATTTACACCAGTTACTGCATTTGCAGGTACATTTGTTGCTGTGGAACGTCTGTGAGACTGTTTAGCTCCTGTTCTCACATATCAGCTATAAACGCTTGTTCCCTCAACAGCACCTCCTTATTCTCTCTTCAGGATCATAGAAAAAATTACTGTCATGACAAATAAAAATATAAATAAAAAAATGTAAGAAATTACCTCTGGAACAGGAGGCTCCTTCCTTAAACATTAATCATCTACTACAGAAAACTCAACAATTGAACTGTTACTATAGAAACGCATTATGTAAAAATCAGGTAAAATTTGTGTGTTTATGAAAAAACCTGCAGGCAGTAAAAAAAGATTTTTGTTTCTATATCCTTTCATTTGTACGTGTTAGTTAAACACTTTCTACGCTCGTAGTGTAGCTTAACAAAAAACAAATTAGCGTAACGCTATATAAATTATACCAGCACAAATATATATATATATAAACTTAATAATCAGTGTGTTTGAAAAAAGCGGAACTGAAATTATGTGACGTTTTTTGTATTGCGCTTTTAACAATGAACATTGTCTGAAAGCAGCTTTACACAGATAATGTGGTGATAAAGAATGAATACGATTGTTCTTTATAAGTGTAAGTTTGTTTCAAGTCGTAACTATCCCACAACTCCTGCAGACCACCGAAGAGAGTTTCCTTTGATAATTCGACGATTTTACACGTCTGCTTGTGACATCACAATCTTAAAAACAGTCTCCCTTCTACCTGTAAATAACTGACATTTATATTGGAAATTTAATTTATCTACAGCAGCTTACAGGCATCTAATTTATACAACTCAGCAGTCGAGGGGTTAAGGGCCTTGCTCAGGGGCCCAACAATGGCAGATTAGTGATGCTGGGATTTTTTCTTTTCCAGAGATATTTATAACTGTAACTATCTAGATGTGCGTTGCTAGGCAACCGATCACCTACAATTATGGAATTTTGCTACAAAAACAAACAAGCAAACATTTTTAAATTTTTTTTATTTCAGATGTTACTAGCAAAGAGTAACAAAGTTCGTTAATGTGTACATATCGTTGCTGATGGTTTTTTCTTTTAGTCTCCGTTTATTTTTTCTTTTGGGAATAGGCGACATCCAAACAGCCGGCGTTTTCCGATTTCTCATGTTCTCGTTTCAAACGAAGTAGCGGCATAAAAACGTATCTGTTTGTTAATTCCGACTGAATGGCAAAAAAACAAACAAACGAACAAACAAACAAAACAGACATGGAGACATGTAGCTGTCCTGGAGGCAGTAGCTTTGTTGTTTTTTTGTTTGTTTAACGTGTGCCTGGTTAGCGGGAGAACACACCTGAGACACGGTCACAATCTGTGGTGGGAATGACGTTTCGCCATGGGGTTTGCTTTTCCAAAACAGATAGTACATACGCTGCTGCTGTTTCTTTGTTTGTTTGTTTTTTGGTAACGTCTGTAACGTCGTTAAGGCTTCAGCCGTTTTGGTATCAAGAGCTCACACAATGAAGGAGTGCAAACGTCCGTCACTTCACGTCATGGCCCCTGGATGTTCGCTAGCTGCAGGGTTGAAGGTGGCACAGGGTTTCAAACCCTCCCTTCAAAAAAATAAACAAAACAAAAAAGGGGCAGAGTTTTTTTGGGGGGACGGGGTTCGTCAGCGCCCGGGGCGCAGGGCGTTTGTGCAAATCCTGTGAGCTTCAGCTGATGATTGTACAATTCGCCAATCTGCACAGATGGGTGTAAAATCCTGCGTTAGTCAAACGTGCCCTGTATTTTTTCCTCCACAGAATGTTCCAGAGGTTTCTTTCGTTTTTTTTCTCTGCGCTGGTGTTAAAGGAGGGCAGAGAGACAAAAAAAAACAAAAAAAACAAAAAACACTTTCTCTCACACACCACAAATAAAGAAGTACAATAAAGAATTTCTGGGTGGATTTACATGTATGTGTATGTATGTATGTATGTATGTATGTATGTATGTTTGTTATGTATGTGTGTGTGTGTGTGTGTGTGTGTGTGTGTGTGTGTGTGTGTGGGCTGAACCACCATTAGTTGGCCAGCTTCTTAGACACACATTGGGAACGAAATTAGATTTTTTGTACAGTTTACTGATAAACAAAAAAAACAAAGACGATAGCAACTCAAATACAAACAGTTTCCCAAGAACCCCGACGCCAAAACCAAATCCTCGTCCGAAACCCTTTCTCTCCGTCTGTAGACAGTGACCCGAACACACACCCTGACATATACACACACACACACACACACACACACACACACACAGACAGACACACACACACACACACACACACACACACACACACCTTTCCCATTCTAATAATCTCATCTCATCTTGGCGCTGCTTCTCATTCTTGCTACATTTTTTTTTTTTGGAAGTGTGTGTGTGTTGTGGGGGGTGCGGGGGGTGGGGCTACCTTTGTCATAAAATGGGGGCATGTTTTTTTTTTTTTTTAAAGGTGATTAAAATTTCCACATATTAAAACAATCCTATATATATATATATATTTATATAATTATTTATTAAAGTTTAAAAAAAAAATATTTTAAAGTTTTTTTAGTTTGTTTTTGGTGCATTTCTTGCAAAGATTTTTTTTGCGCTAATAAAAAATAGATAAAATCTACCTCTACATTCGGAGGACTTTTTTTTTACACGTTAGTTTCTCGCCGTGCGTGCGTCACAATCCATTCCCGTGTCACGTGACATGCTTTCACTTTTTTTCCCCCCCGACTACCATCTCTACAACTTCACCAAACATTCTACATTCCCTAGTACTCATTTTCACGTTTTCTTTTCTTTTGCTCAATATAAAGATCTCTCTCTCTCTCTAGCTATATATATAGATAGATCTCAACATATACAATAATCCCCCGTTTTACCGCAGTTCGAATCTCACGCCCCGGTTTATCGCAGAATTGCATTTGCCCCATAACTAATTTGTTTGGCTTACCGTAATTTCCGGACTATAAAGTGCACCCATATATAAGCCGCACCCACTGAATTTTACAAATATTTTTATTTTTAACATAAATAAGCCGCACCTGTCTATAAGCCGTCTACACTAATGAACTTTACACAGGCTTTAATGAAAGACAGTGTCTGTTACACACGGTGTAACAGGTGAAATATGTTGCGCTTCCTTTTTGGGAAAAGACCGGCACAGTATTTTTCCAGTATTACTGCATGTGTGCAAGACCGAGGAATATGTCCTTATTATTTTCTGATGCTCATTTCTAAGTTTCTTTGACTAACCCGTA
Organism: Silurus meridionalis; assembly: GCF_014805685.1. Classification (NCBI taxonomy): domain Eukaryota; kingdom Metazoa; phylum Chordata; class Actinopteri; order Siluriformes; family Siluridae; genus Silurus; species Silurus meridionalis. The sequence goes on from NC_060910.1 coordinate 1,552,694, forward strand.
ACGCTGTTGCCAAGAAAAATAAAAAAGCACGAGTTTTGGAAACCTGTCTGTGTTTATATGATTTCTGTTGTAACTGGAGTTAGCGAGCTCTCCCTTTACCCAGACTCAACACGTTACAACGGCTTGTATCTAAACAGTAGCCGACCAAGAAAGTCATTGTTCACTGTCTTCCTCCTTCCTTTCACAACTATTTCTCTCGGGAGTTTATCTTTTGGCATCGTCGTGCGTTAAAAAAAAAAACGTTTTTTCTCGCGAAGCCGTGCAGCTCAGAACACAGGTGAGGTGCGTTTTTTCATTTCTGTTCAGAAATTTCATTGGTCTAATGTTATGGGGTTCAATTTTTTTGGCTTGAAGTTTGTGAAACCGGGAAAAACCCAGGAAAAAAATCATAAATAGGCCGCTTCGTTGTTTAAGCCCCGGGGTTCAAAACGTAGGAAAAAAGTAGCGGCTTATAGTCCGAAAAATACTGTATTTTCCCGGACTCTCGCGGAGAGCACCATAGACCAAAAAACGTATAGGGAATTTTTTTATGGAGTTTTATGCTAATAGAATGAAATGTATTAATAAAAATATAATTATTAAATATGAAATGAAGTAAAATGTTAATACAGTACAGTACTGTATATTTCTAAAATATATGGAACATAACCACTGCGATAAATGGGGGATTACTGATTTAAAAAAACAAATAAAATTAAAATTTTCAAACGAAAAAGAAGAATTGAAAATTACACACATTTCCACAGCCATAACAGCACAAAAGATCATCACAAATATTAGGCTAAAACACTAAATTGCTCTAAATCCACATCCGTATACACTGGAGATTCGTCTCGTCTGTGCAAATGAAACCACACACTCAGAACGAGAAAGGAAATAAACAAAAGAATAAAAAATGAAACCCTAACTCAAGCCATTAAGGAAAATACTACTTTAAATAGACTCTTTTTTGTTGTTTTATATATATATATATATATATATATATATATATATATATATATATATATATATATATATATATATTTATCTGACATAGTATTTGTATTAAATAAATACTTTGTTATACATATAGATGTATATAGAGATATACTTCTGTAAACTATATACATCAAATGCGAAAAATAAACAGTTTCAAAACTGGAAAGGGGAGGAGAATGACGACAGGGTGTGTTAATACACACACACCTACTTACTCAAACACATACACACACACACACACACACACACACACAACAACAACCATGCTCAGAAAGAAGGTAAGCCCTTTTTGTTTGCCTTCCCATGATTCCAAGCACCTTATTATTATTTATTAAAATTCTAACTGACTTCCTGTTCAGTATTGGAATGTGCTTAACTTCCTTATTTCCGCTATATTTTTGGAAAAAGTAAGAACGAAAAAAAAGACACACTTGGCCCACTGCCCCCAGCCCAGAGAGAAAGAGATGGAACGACCCGGAGATGTTCAAATTTCCCGTTTCGCCCGTCCCCGGCCCACCCGTCAGTCCGTCAGTCAGTCAGTCCCACGACAATCTCATGCTGCGATGCATTACGTTCCTCACGTCGACAGTTTATGTTTAAAAGAAAAAAAAAGTCAGGTGCCATGTCATCAGCAGCACCAAAAATCCAGATGATGGTGATGTTGATAGCTCTTAGATGAGGAAGTCTATATATTTTTAAACGGTGTGTCTCTGCTTGACAGTCGGATTTTGATCTAGAGGGGTGGACACGTGGACAGTGGACACGTGGACTGTGTAGGGAAGATTATTATCTCAATTTAAGACTAGCTTAAAGACTACACCCGATACTGGAACTAGAGTAGCTGCGATCCCTCTTAGAGAGCAGAGGAGCGAAAAGTCGATCGATGATGCCGGTATGTTGTTGTTGTATGTGCTTTGTTAAAAAAAATTCCTGCTGTGTGATCTTTGGTAGAAGCCGACCTTTTGGCGCTGATCTCGCAGAAGAAGAAAAAACGTCGCTCTCGGATCTGCGGCAAAGGGGTTCGGCTTACACCCAGAGGCTGCTTTTAAGTGCAAAATTCCATGCTGTGATAGGTCAGCTGACCGGTCAGGTGACCTAGCCCTGTGTCTGGAACATCCTGATCTGATTGGTGGATGATGGATGATGGGAAGTGGAGCAGGGTTAGCGTAGGCAGTGGGCGTGGTTATGAGAAACATCTGTATTACAAGAATGCACTTGGTCGGAGAGGGGAGGACGGATGCGAGGGAGGGAGGATCTGATTGGATGGTGAAGGTATAAGAAGGTGTGGACACGTGAGACTGCATTGAATTCATCTTTCTCGAGAGGGTTTGGTCTGGTTTGTATACAAGTCATGGCAGAGCAAGAGCATGGGTGAGCCCTCCTGTTCTGAAACATTAAGCGGGTTGTGTAGCGGTTCACGTTGTCACGCTGAGTGAGTGTTGAAGGTGTTGGAGATGAAGGTTCAGGTAGGAGCAGGCATGCTCTTATAGACTTAAAGTTTTCTCCTGAGTGGTGGCAAGGTGGCGCAGGCTGGCGTGGCTGGAGTAGCCCTCATCACTGCAGCTGCTTCTCAGGCTGCCTCGCTCGTCCGAGTCGCTCACGCTGCTGGTGCTCCACTCCAGATCACCCAGCAGGTAGTCCGTTCCCTCAACGTCTACGTCCACATCCAGCTCTTCTGTAACGCAAACACACACCATTCAGAGATGGATTGTGTACATTTACATTTGTGGCATTTAGCAGACGCCCTTGTCCAGAGCAACGTACAAAAGTGCTTTGAGTCTCTAGTAATTAATATATATATATATATATATATATATATATATAAAATAATAAACACATATAGAACACTGTGTGCAGCCTGATGTGTGTGTGTGTGTGTGTGTGTGTGTGTGTGTGTGTGTGTGTGTGTGTGTATATTTTTATGTTTGAATACAGCACAGTGTGTGTGTACTTGTGATGTGTGTGTGTGCATTAATGTATGCACATAGGACAATGTAGTGTGGTAAAATTGAGTGTGTGCATAGTGTGTAATTTGTGACGTGTGCAGTATGATGAGAGTGTGTACTAATGTGTGCGTGTGTGTGCAGTGTGTAATTTGTTACTGTGTGTATGGAGTCAGTTTGTGTGTGTAGAGTGTGTGTGTGTGTGTGTGTGTGTGTGTGTGTGTGTGTGTATGTTGAGTGATGGTGTAATGTGATTTGTGCATGTATAGTGTAAAATTATGTAGTAGTGTGTATGTGTAGTGTGTGTGTGTGTGTGTGTGTGTGTGTGTTTAGGCACCTTGGTCAGGGTCAGAGTCAGATTTGTCCGATGAGAAGGTGGACCCCAAACTGTCCATGCGTGTGCGCTCCACCCCCAGCTGTTCCAGCCGTCTGTGCAGGTGTCTCTGCTCCCGCTGCAGTTGGTCTAGCGTGTGCTGTGCCTTCCTCTCGCTATCCTCCAACCTCTACACACACACACACACACACACACACACACACACACACACACACACACACACACACACACACACACACACACAATTTTTTCCTTCAATCGCAGCTTTGCAGGCTTATATTAACACACCCATCCTAATAACCGTCATCGTCTCCATGGTAACAGCCCATGCACGATTGACGCTCCAAGTTTTCCAAAATCAGTTAAATATTAAAAAACAATTACAAGTAATTGGTCTGGGTCGATCATGTTCTAAAAGCTGACTGGGTAAGATGTGGAGTGAGAAATATCTGGTTTGCTCGACTCCATCGTTACTCCGGAGTTCAGGTTCTGCTGAAGCTCCAGAGACACAGGAGACGTGGGACTAAGGGGCGGAGGTGCTCCGAGGCATAAACATAATGAACATGTACAATGCAGCGAAATGCAAACAAAACAAAAAACTCATCAGTTAGTACAGATTACTGTGAAATCTGTCAAAAAGAGTTTGCGTTATATGACCAAAAGTATTGGGACACGTGACTTACCCCACCAAGATGTGGTTCTTCCTCAAATAATTGTGTAGGACTTCTTTAGATGTGGTAGAATGAAATTTCCCCTTCACGTGAACTAGGAGAGCCAAACCTGTTTCAGCATGACAGTGCCTCTGTGCACAAAGCCAGCTTTATGAAGATCTGCTTTACACAGGTTACATTGGAAGATCTCCTGCTGTAGAGCTATTGAACATTACATGTGAATGCTGACTGCATCCCAGAGCCTCCTTACCTCACCTACATTAGTACCTGACTTTACAGAAACCTTTACATCTGAATGAGCAGAAATCTCCATAAAAATCTAGTAGAACATCTTCCCAGAGGAGTGGAGCTTATTATAACAGCGAAAGGGGACCACATTTGGAAAAAGATGTTCAAAAAGCACATATGATCAGGTGTCCACAAACTTTTGTCCACATGGTGTATGACTTCTGTACATTCCCAGGTCTCTTCTCACATCTCTTCACTCTGATGACTCCAGAGAGGAATTTTAGAATGAGCGAGTTAGAGTAGAAGCTTTTGCCAAAGGTCACGATGAGGAGCATGTCCTTCTAATGAATGCTCGACTAGGGGGACGTTCAATATAGTTGTTTCTTGGTTGTTTAGAAAATATTTGTGGTTACTGTGACACACACACACACACACACACACACACACACACACACACACACACACACAAACAGCCTCTCTTTCTCTCTCTCTCTCACACACACACCTTAATGTGATCCTTGGCCTTCATTAGTAGGCTGAGGGTGGTGTGCCGGTTGGAGTCTGGTCCCAGAGGCACCAGGGACTTCAGGCGTTCCAAACATAACCGTAAATGTGCCCGCCTGGGAGAGAAGAGAAAGAGAGAGGGAGAGACGGCAAGAAAGAGAGAGAGAGAGACAGAGAGATAATCATATTTCAAGTACACACTCATGAGAAACACCTGTTCCGGGTTGTGTAAAACATGACCACTGTAATGGGGGGTGGGGGGTTGAGATCTGTTAGACATGCTAATTCTCGTTCCATCATTCTCAGAAATACATGTTCTGTCTCCAGAAGAAAGGTTTGAGACCTGATGCATCATATATATATATAAATGTGTGTGTGTGTGTGTGTGTTAAAGAAAGATGACCTCAGCATCTGGGACTGCTGAAATTAAAATAATGTAGCTTCAGTGAACAGTGCTGTGTGAGTGGGTGTGGTCTCTGTATGTCAGTCTCGGTGAAGTGGGTGTGGTCTCTGTATGTCAGTTTTAGTGAAGTGGGCGTGGTCTCTGTATGGCAGTCTCAGCGAAGTGGGCGTGGTCTCTGTATGGCAGTCTCAGTGAAGTGGGCGTGGTCTCTGTATGTCCTCAGGTAAAGACTGTTTAAACCACGTTTGCTTCTCGACACACTGCTCTCGCAGTACTTATAAGGGGATTAAACACGACAATCACAGCATTCGCACGTGCTTCTGAGGGTGTGGCTTGTGTCCACGCCACGTGACCTCTTATGCAACCACAAGGCACTCACTAACTATAACTGCACACACACAGATACGTACAGTACATACATACTTGGTGTTTTGGCAACAGGTTATTTAGTTCATCCACTTTAAACACTGTACTTTCCACAAACTGGTATAAACCTTTAATAACCTGTCATGTGACCCTCATCGACCAATACTCATCTATCCCAAACCTAGACACAGATGGATTTATAGATGGAGAGATAGGCATCAACAGGTTGCTACAGAACAGCAGCACAGGTTAAAGTTCACGTGTTAAAGCTAAAATCGGTCGTTCTGATACATATTCGTTTCTATAGCAACCGCTTGTTCACTAACGTGGAAACGTTGAAGCGGTGGCGTTTGTGGAAGGAGTCTCCAGTGTCATTAAGCTATTAGGAGAAAGGAGTTTTTTACTCCATCGTACACATGACAAGCTGTCTCGGAGAACAAAAAAAAGAGGGAAGGACTGTTTATAGCTGCTATGACGTAAGGAAGACTTTACAGTGTACCAATAAACGGATAAAAATCAATCCATGGTGTTTATTTATTTTTTATTAAATGAGATTAAATCTCAGCGAGTTCTCTTTCCTCTGTTGTTTTCGTAATGTTTAATCTGGGTTCTTAGTGAAGGACACGAATCAGGACTTCGATCCAATCGGTGTAAAACAAACATGATGTCTAAGTTTTACACCAAACTAATTTTTGTTTTATCTTCATTTTGCAGATCACTCATGCAATCGTGGAATAAAAACGTCAGATCTTCACCAATCACTCATTCTTCCTAACAGAATACAAACACACCAACCCTGGCGTGTGGAGCCTCATCCACATTATTTTCCTTTCTATTTATTTTTGGCAGTCTCCATCCCCTGATTACGGGAAGTCACATGTTTATTGTGCAAAGTTTGGTTTCGGTTCATCCAACAAGCGACAAGATGTTAGTGTGTGATCTAAAGGGCATCCAACAACAACAACATTGGAATCCACTGGTGGTTGACTGGACATGATTTGAAAGGTTCACCTGTCTCTATAAGGTCTAACATCTAATAGTGTCTCTGAGAAGGTCAGAGAAGCTGAGGGATTTTCAGAGACAGGAAAATGAGCTTGGCGAGTGGATAAGGAAAGCATGTGACCGAGAACCCGATCGTCACTCGGATCCAGCTCTGGTGTGGAGAACCTGCAGAAGGTCAACCATCTTTGTGAAACTTCACTGATCTGAGCTTTATTGCAGACAGGAACATCTCCTATTCGGTGCAGGACGCATGAAAAACACCATGAGCACACATTCACTAATGAAACTCTTATGGTTAGCACATCAACCCAGATTAACTCCAAACGCCATTCACGTTGTTGCGTGATATTTTTTTTATCCCTTTAGAGCTACATCTTATTTTCTTCTGTTGCTTTACTTCTGACTTGCACTGGAGACTCCTTCTGTAAATAAACGCCAAATAAACGTCTATGAACTCCAGCATTTCAACATCCTGTTTGTTAAAAAATAATGCAGCTTTTGAATTTGTTGATTAGGTGTCACTGGTGTAGAGCGTTGCCATAACAACGATCACACCCTTTTTTTTATTGTCACATTTCACCAGCCGGTTCGGTTACAACGGTGGACGTCGGCTTTTCAGAACTACAGATGTAGACTTAAATGGTTAGTTCTCTTGTAAATGGGTCGTTGCTATGGAAACCACGCGAGCCGATTACAGTCAATGATGTAAACCTAGTGCTTGCTGT
>NC_060910.1:1562347-1604847 GCF_014805685.1 Silurus meridionalis
TTTTTAACATTAAATAAATATTAACCATTTAAATTGTAAAAAAAAAAAATTATAATAATAATTTTAAAGATTTTTGAGGGTGGGAGCAATTCAAGAAAAAAAAAATTAGAAACTGCAACCAGCACAAAAAAAATTAATATAATGTTTTTATTTGAGGTAAGAAGGTAATAAAAAAATTATAATAAAGGACTGAATGGAGGGAAAAACTAATTTGCACAAATAAATGAATAAATCACAATTAAAAAAATATACATTTTATATATCTTCGTAATATTTATATATTGTTTTAAAAATAAACTAAATGAATGAATATTTGTAATTGAATATTTCGTGGCATGGCGTCGACACGACAGGTACTAAAGGGAGCAGATTTAATCTCCCTCGTGTGTGACCTTTGACCCTGTGGGCTGTAAATCTCTCACTGTACGTATCCGACCTTCTGAACTCGGAGGAATTGTTTTAACAATTCAGATTAGGTGGCACTGTGGTGTGTCGTGATGAACAATAGAGAGAACAGTGTGTGTGAGTGCGTGAGAGTGTGTGTGTGGTCAATATCGACAGTGTGTGTAACGGGGGAAGGTCGGAGAAGAAGAGCGTCTGATTGTAGAGGACAACTGAGGGATTCTCTACTCGGTTCTCTCTGGACATCATTCAACTGCAGTAGCCAAACCCACACACACACACACACACACACACACTTCCCGTCGTTCATGTGTTAAACGGCCACCCGCTCTTCACTTGTGCACTTGCGATTTATATTTAACTATTTTTTCGTGAACTCTGAACTCTGTGTTCTGATTGGTCAGAACAGAACAGGAGCTCGGACAGGTTAAAACTGATGCACTAGCATTTCTATAGCAACGGTTTGTTCGCAGTGTACAGAGGATCCACTAATAAGACTTCTTGGAAGGACTCTCCACGTTTACGGCAGAGTTCGTGTTTTCCTCTGTACCATGACATGCAGTTTTTTCCTCATTAGTTTAAAGTTAAAATGCTAAGGCAGCGACTGTCAGCTGCTTTTACATACGTGACAACAGGAACCCGCCGTCCGCTATAAATTCTTTATTGCTAACCAAAACCAGACCGTTCCGGCCTGATGCTTCGGCACAGAAATACCCCATTCAGCCATAAACATGGCGGATCTTTCGCCCCTACCGTTAAGCATTTACCCAGATAGCATGTAAAGACTACTCTTGGAAGCACCACAATATAAAAACTGCTTGTTCAGATCACAGCTATATGATATATTGGATATATTTTAGAGTCAATGTGCAGTTTGTATACAGTACAGATTTACTGTCCTCTGAAAATAACAACTTTCAGCCATTACTGTCTAAATAACTGCCAACAAAAGTGAGTACACCCTCAGTGATAACAGCTGTAGGTGGTGTAAAAGTGTAAATCCACACGTCCTATTCATCATGTTCATGTTTTTGTCTGCTTCACAGAACCATAGAAATGTGTATCTTGTATTAGAGCAGTTACAATGTGGTGCTTTAAGTCCAATTCTCTCACACTGACCACTGGATGTTCTACATGCACCCTTATGGTGAAGAGTCTCTGAGGATTTGAGAATTAGAATCGTTGCTCTTCACTGAGATGCCGAGTCTGTAAGAAGGCCAGTATCACCCTGAAACTGAGTTACAGTACAGTGTTCAGGTGCAGAAGCTGCTTCATAAAAAAGACGCGTGAGTGCTGCAGCGTTGCTTTAGAGGTTGCAGAAGCAGAAGGTCCACTCGTCAGTACTCCATATGCCACACACCGCAAAGTCTGCAGGCCGTCGTCCCAGAAGGAGCCTCTTCTGAATCTGCTCATAAGAAAGACCTCAAACGGTTTGCTGAAGAACAACCTGTCCAAGAGCATGAATTACTGGAACCATGTTCTGTGGTCTGATGAGACGAAGATAAACTTGTTTGGCTCAGATGGTGTCCAGCATGTGTGGAGATGCCCTGGTGAGGAGAACCAAGAACATTGTGTGTTTGCCTACATTCAAACATGGTGGTGGCAGCATCATGGTCTGGGGCTGCATGAGTGCTGCTGGTACTGTGGAGCTGCAGTTCTTTGAGAGAAACTTAGATTTCAACATGTACTGTGATGTTCTGAAGCAAACCATGATGCCCTCAGTTCAGAAACTGGGCCGAACTACAGTTTTCCAACATAATAACGACCCCAAACACACCACTACACTTGGAGTGGCCAAGTTTGTTTCCAGACCTGAACCCTATTATGCTTCTGCGGAGCTCCTCAAGCGGAAGATGGAGAAGCACCATGAAACTGACATCCAGCAGCTACGTGATGTCATTATGGAGGAGAGGAAAAGTTTACCAGCAGCAACCTGTGCAGCTTTGGTGAATTCCATACCCAGGAGTATTAATGTAGTGCTGGAGAACGATGATGTTTCCACTAAATATTCACACTTTGAAAACAGTTTTGACATGTTGACTTACTTTTGATTATTGTTATTTAGACAATAATGTCTGTATGTTGAGTTATTTTTAAAGGACAGTAAATCTGTACTGATACAAACCGCACACTGAGTTGGATTAAATTATTTTTGGACAGCTGACTTTTACAGATATATGTGGGAGTTGTAGCTTGGTGGGTAAATCTAAAGAACTTTGGATCTGAAGGGCATGGATTCAAATCCCAGCCACACCAAGCTGCCACTCCTGGGCCCCTGAGCAAAGCCCCTAACCCCATAGCTGGTCAGTTATATGAATAAGATAAATGTAAGTTGTTTGATCGTCACATGATTGTATAGTCTTTGGATACAGTAGCAGGACGTTTTCCCTTCACTTGAACTTGACATTGGCCCTGTGCACAAAGATCTGCTTTACATGGGTTGGGAGTTTGTGAAGATCTTCTGCTATAGAGCTCCAACCCTATTAAACATGAATGAAATAGAGCGCTCCTCACCTCACCTTCATCAGCACTTGACCTCACTAACACTACTGTGGCTGAATGAATCTCCATAAGCAGACTACAAAATCTAGTAGAACATCTTCCCTGGAGAGTGGAGGTTTTCATAACAGCGATTGGGGACTAAAAGTGGAATAACACATACTAATCTGATGCTCATGTATTTATAGCCTAGTTGCAAATACAGCTCGTATTAAATAGAGAAACAAACATGCATTAATTCCATAAACTCTGCCCTGTGTTTTGCTGACCAGATGTCTGCGGGTTTAAAACTGCTGAAAGGATGAATGTAAATAGAACCTGACCGGTGGATCAGCTTACTATGAACGCGAGACGTTAAAGTCGCCCCTATAGTGTCCCACAACATAGCGTACATATGTTACATTTTGCCCTATTTATTTCTACGCACCAGAGCGTTTGGGGTTAACGTGATTTTTACTGACTTTGCCCTCCATTTTGACTCAATTCAGGACCGAACACGTGTGTTTAAACCTGAACGCTGAAGCGTGTTTGGTGTAGCTGTGGGACCCTGTGGTGTTGAATAACTGCAGAGGGAGGAGTAGCTGAGGCCCGTCTGAGACCCGAGACTCGGCGGCGTTAAGGGTTTCAAAAGAGATTCAGACATCCTGCATGCGCTCGTGCTGCTGAGCTCGGCGAAAATGTATTATTCAACGCCGTTTGCAAGCTGAGCTGGATTTGTGTGCATGCATGCATGTGTGTGTGTGTGTGTGTGTGTGTGTGTGTGTGTATCTGTGACCCAGCTTAAGTCAAAGAACCAAAAAACATTAAAAGGTCGCCTGAATGAGTAAGAACTGGTGTGAAAAACAGGAGCGAGAATGTTTCTCCGGATGCTTTGCAGCAACACATACGGATTAAAAAAAAAAACACAAAAAATGGGATGCATCATTCTTTAATAAATAATTTTAAAATGTGCATCTGTGAATATTTTTTTAAAGGTGTATTAAAAAATAATAATGAATAATAACCACTGAATGTTTCAGCACAAATGTATTACGTGGCTCACAAAGAAAAAAAACATGACCGAAATCGGGAAGTTCTTATCGCAGCCAGATAATTAGACTGTAAGCAAAAACACTACGTTCATGCTTTTGAGAAACTTAATAAACACGATGAAACCAGAACAAACCCCTGCACTGTTTTTCCATGAACTGAATGAAACCGCATGCAAAATTAGAAGCGCACGAGTAAACGGAGAAATTGTAACCAGTCACATAGCTACATTGTTGTAATAGGTAAGGAAATGATTTAAACGAACCACTAAATGTACAGCTCACAAAGATAGCAATGTGATCACTGAAGCTTTTAAACCACAGAATAGGAAGGAATAGGCTTGACCATTCTCATATTAGAACTACAAGTGTTCATGTTATAACTCTCAAAATGCTTGTTTATGTGCATGGAAATCATGTCATGACCTTCTATAATAATACATTCTCTACTTTGCATGCTAATGCTGCATTCAATTAAAGGTCAAGCCTCAAGAAAACACTCAATCAACTCAAAGTTCATATCCAGGAGCTCGAGATGGTCTTTTGCCGGCTGTCAACAGTTCAGTTATTCAGTCAGAGTTCAGTTATCTTAGTGTTAGAGCGTTTATTTCTTTCTGTGTTTTTTGTTGATTTAAAGCCCAATTTCAGCTGTTGTCTAACCCCAAGGGTTGGGGTTGACATTAGGGTTGGGGTTGACATTAGGGTTGGGGTTAGGGTTGAGGTTGACTTTAGGGTTGGGGTTGGGGTTGAGGTTGACGTTAGGGTTGGGGTTGGCGTTAGGGTTGGGGTTGGCGTTAGGGTTGGGGCTGACGTTAGGGTTGGGGTTAGGGTTGACTTTAGGTTAGACGTTAGGGTTGTGGTTGACGTTAGGGTTGGGGTTGAGGTTGACATTAGGGTTGACGTTAGGGTTGGGGTGACGTTAGGGTTGGGGTTGACGTTAGGGTTGGGGTTAGGGTTGAGGTTGACTTTAGGGTTGGGGTTGACATTAGGGTTGACGTTAGGGTTGACGTTAGGGTTGGGGTTAGGGTTGACGTTAGGGTTGGGGTTGACGTTAGGGCTGGGAGTTGACTTTAGGTTAGACGTTAGGGTTGTGGTTGACGTTAGGGTTGTGGTTGACGTTAGGGTTGGGGTTAGGGTTGACGTTAGGGTTGGGGTTGACATTAGGGTAGGGGTTAGGGTTGACTTTAGGTTAGACGTTTGGGTTGTGGTTGACGTTAGGGTTGGGGTGAGGGTTGACGTTGGGGTTGGGGTTGAGGTTGACGTTAGGGTTGGGGTTAGGGTTAGTATAGAGCTCGACTTAGGATCATCAAGACATCTCTATTGTAATTCAGGGACTATCTATACTAGTTTTAGATGAATCGACATGCAGACGAAGCACTCGTCACATGACTCTAGGAGCTAGCCTAAATTCTGTAGGCGGGGCTATGTGAAAAAGGGTGGGGCCAAGTGCCTTTACAGTGTTCCTATAAAACTTAGGGAAGAGGATGAAGATATGGGCATACCTGTTCTTCTCCATCTCGTTATGCGTTGACCTGCAGAAAGAGACAGAGAAAAAGAGAAAATGGGTAAAAGATTACAGTGCATTATAACATTTCCCCCAAAAAGGCACTACAGAAGTGCTCTAATGTGCTCATAGGGGGATTTGAAGTGTGCAGTGTGGAGGTGGATGATGTTAATGATGATGATGATGATGAGGAGGAGGAGGAGGAGAATGTGTGTGAGGGAGAGAGAGAGAGAAAGAGTGCATGATGAGTGTGTGGGTGTACAAAAAAAAGGCTGCTGGTGCCAAAACCAGCTACGTAGCATGAAAACACAATGAGTCACATAACAGTGGAAATATGGCTGAATGTGAGTGTGAAGTGGATGAATGGATGGTTTGAAAATGAGGATGAACCTGTACATGTCTTTGGCTTTGTTTTTTTACTTTGTGCAGCATGTCAATTTCTGATTTCTGTCCAACTGTTGTTGCAAACTAGTAATTGTGCATTTGTGTGTGTGTTATCTCAGATAGTGTGACCGTGTATCGTGTGTACACAGCATGTCAGGATTTTGGTAATTACATGTTTCTGACTTTCGTCCGACCTGTAATTGGTAGTTGAGAAAGCGAGCGGATGTTTTTTTTTTTTTTTTTGTGAGCGTGTGACTCACGCCATCCGAAAACTTGCTAGGGGTTTCTGTGGTTACATTTATGCTTTTTTTTTTTTTTTATAAAACATAATAATAAGTAAGACATTGATATCTCCTTTAGCTATTGGGCAACTGGTAGCTAGAGTGCCTGGTATCTGGATGGTGATGGCTTTACTTATAGAAAGGAGTCTCCAGTTTCAGCATGTTTCAACTGGTTTTCCAGGGGGTTTTTTTTCAGGATTTTTCCCTCTTTAACATGACAAGCTACATTTTGTTGGTCTAATATTAGTAGTGGTAGTAAAAGAAGTAATAGTAGTTGGAGTGGTAGTGATAGATAGTTAGCATTGCAATAGCAGTATTAGCAGTAGTACAGGATCCCCGGTGGTCTAGTGGTTAGGATGCGGCGTTCTCACCGCTGCGGCTCGGGTTCGATCCCCTGGGAGGGAACCAACCCCAGCCATTAGGGTTGCACAAGCCTTAGTGCCGGTCCCAATCCTGGATAAATGGGGAGGGTTGAGTTAGGAAGGGCCTCCAGCGTAAAAACATGTGCCAAATCAAACATGCGGATGATCCGCTGTGGCGACCCCTAATGGGAGAAGCCGAAAGAAAGTTATTTTTATAGGCAGTAGTAGTAGTAATGCCACTTGTAATAGTAGTAAAAGTGATGTCACTTTAAAAAGTAATAGTGTCAGTAGTAGTCTACTTATAGTAGTAGAAATTGTAGTAAAGGTAACAGAAGTAGCACCATTAAAGGCCGCAGTAGCAGTAGAAGCACTTGTTGCAGTAACGCCAATTGTAGTAGTAATAATAATAGTAGTAAAGGTAGTATAAGTATAAGCAGTAGTCGCAATAGAGGCAGTAGTAGTAGTAACACCACATGTCGTAGCAATAGTAGCAGTAGGGTAGTAGTCATGGCCAGTTGTAGTAGCAGTTGTAGTACTAGAGATAGTAGATAGCAATAGTTTAGGTAGTAGCAGTAACTGTAAGGGCAGTGGTAGCAACAGTAGTAATGAGAGTTGTGGGGGTCGTAGTAATGCTACTAGTTTAATAGTAGTAGGGGTACAGTCGTCCCCCGTGTATCGCGGTATTTACGTGCCAAAACTGACCGGGAAAAATGCTTTTTTTATCGTTTAAGTCATAAATAATCCTCCAACACTCTTTAAACATACACAAAAACATTTTCAAGAATATAACTAGATGAATTTTGTGTAAATTCGTAAAAATCTCACATTTATAGTGAGTACTGTACAGTACTGTAGTGTAGCCTATGCATAGTTTCTCTTCTAGTTTATTGGTTGAAGTATCCTATAACGTCAAAAAGGGGCTGAGTTAAAGATACACGTGACTGCATTCTTTATTTTCATTGGCTAAATCTGGTTTCCATTCCATTTCCAATCCAATCCATTTTTGACGTCAGAGCCAATCACAACCCAGAGTAAATGATTAGGCCATTCAGATTGGCCAGACTTAATCCTCGAGCCGTTTAATTGAGATTTTCTGCATCCTAGCACCACATATTTCGTACACGATACATGTTCTTTGTCTCGTGTAACTCTATGATTATGTACAAGGGAGCATGGTACTACCTCCGAAATGGCTCTGCAGCACAATGATGAGAGAGAAATTCCGCCAGGCTGAGAATGCGAAAGTGTTTCTTTATTTATAGCTACGAGTCTCCTCTACAGAGGCAGCGGTGTGCTCGGTGGTGCAAAGGAAAGTTATCCTCAAGACTTAATCCTCTTGTGCTGTTCAATGCTCAAAATCTAGAGCTGTTCACTCGGTTTAATCTTTTACAGCATCCTGGTCCACAATGTCATCTTGAGGATCGTTACGTTGCTCGATTAGCTCGTGTGAAGCTTTAGATTTAGCAAAGTAAAACATAATTATTGATCTGTGACCATTTTGCTGTTGCTAGGAGATGTTCATTAATCATGCAGAGAAGGAATCTCCAGTGCCAGCACTATGTAACAGAGGAGTTTACGCTTTGTGGGATTTCTTGGGAATCTTATTACAATGTTACATTTTTAACACTTTGCTCGATGTGTGTTACTTTTGTACAAATCGCGTCATTCTTTCGCACTTGCTAAGCTAGTATAAGATAGCCAAATACTTACAAATATATATATTCTTACATATCATATACTATTAATTACTAAGGAAACAAGTTGGGAAGCTCAGAAATCGCTGCAGGATGATGCAATTTTGTTTCAAATTCTGAACAAAATTGTTGATATACAAAAAATGATTGGGACACCTGAATTTTTCAGCCATACGTGCTGGTTTGCCAAACTTCTAGCACAAATTTGGAGGCACACAATTGTAGAGGATGTCTTTGTATGCAGTATCATGAAATGTTCCCTTCAAATGAACTTGCAGACCCAAACCTGTTCCAGCATGACAAAGCCCCTGTGCACAAAGCCAGCTCCATGAAGATTTGCTTTACATGGGTTGAAACTGTGTGAAAGATCTCCTGCTATCTGACTCTCAACCCTATTGAACACCTTTAAGATAAGTAAGTGAATGCTGACTGCACCCCAGGGCACCTCACCTCACTCATCTGACTTTACTAACAATCTTGTGGCTGCAGGAAATTTCACACAAATTTCTAAAAAATCGAGTGGAACCTGCCAGAAGAGTGGAGCTTATTATAACAGCACAAACTAAATGTGGAATGGGATGTTCACAATGCACATATGAAACTTACAGTTGTGTGTTATGGTATGTCTTAAGATTTTGTTACAGGGGTCTGAATATTGTAATATTTGTAACAAATTGCAGAATCGAGTACTGCTATACTGTGTATAACTTCGCTTGAAGCTTTTATTATATTTTAGTTTCAATATTATTTCATTAAAACTAATTCATCTGAATTCCGATTATCTTGTAATGATGTAACACCAATAACAGCTGCAGAGATAAGTTCAATACCATCAACTGGTGGCTATTTTGTTTCTGTCCAGGGTAATATTTGAATTCGTTTGAGTTTTTCCATGCAGTTCTATGCAAATCAGAAAGAAATGTAGGAGCCAGTGTGTGCACGTGTGTGTGTGCACGTGTGTTTGAAAGAGAAAGAAAAAGGGAGGTTGTAGCTTAGTGGTTAAAAGCAATGGACTTTGGAGCTGAAGGTCATGAGTTCAAATCCCAAGGCCCATAACCCGATAGCTGCTCAGTTGTATAAATGAGATAAATGTAAATTGCTTTGGATAAAAAAAAACAAAAAAACAACTATTTATCCCTTTGTAATGACCAAAAAAGAAGAGCAGGTCCCTGCAAAGCTGGGTCAGGGTCCTCATAATCACCTCACAACGATACAGCGTGTTTTTACTAACTTTATTAAAAAATTTGTTTTGTTTAATCAGAATCAGCTTTATTACCAAGTATGTTTACACACACAAGGAATCTGACTTGGCAACAGGAGCTTTTAGTAATGTTAGAGATGAGGGTATAGGTATAGAGAATAGTGTTAATTAGCTAATCATCTGCTCAAAGGTCCTCACAAGGACAGGACTACATCTGCGTCCTCATTTGACTTCACAGATTTTACTCATTAATTTTCTTTGAAAAACCATACAAGTAAAAAAAAGTCTGTCCTTTTGTTTAAGGTTAAAAATCCTTACAATGATTGAAAACTTGTGTATGTGTGTATGGAGTACAGTAAAGCATACAGAGTGGTTGATGGACACCAGGTCACGGGTCTATAACTCTCAGGGATTGCTCCTGGGTACTGCTGCTACATTTGTGTGTGTGTGTGTGTGTGTGTGTGTGTGTGTGTGTGTGTGTGTGTGTGTGTGTGTGTGTGTACAGCGAATACACTATCGGTGTTGTTACATAATTTCCATATTTCAAACTTTCTTTTGTTACCAAAAATAATGTTTAATTAATGTTTAACGTTTTAAACAAGTTAAACATTTCCTTGTTTCAGAGAATTCACACCAGTGTCCTTTAATCTATTTTTTTACTTTAATGTAAGACGTTTAATACCATAAACGTAAAACATTACAGTGGGTTAATACACACAAACACACTCTACATACTGTACAACATTTTTTGACCTTAAATGTTGTATGTAGTTAGATGTGTGAAACTTTCCCACCCACACGCAATACAATGTCATGTTCTAGAGCTTAATTTTTTCAAGTTACATTAGTGTCGTGGGTTGGTTTAAGACACACCACTCTTTCTGTACAGTGGTTCATTTGCTCTTTAAATATTCCTGTAGGGTTGTTTCTGTTTACAGAGCGCATCGAAAAAGATTGGAAAATGTTTTATTTTGCTCCAAAATTGTACTCGGATTTATTGTTAACAAACATAAGAAATAAGCATGTAACAGAGAATTTTATGTGCCAATCAGCTGTTGGCTGATCTGTGAAGGGGTTGTTTTTGTTATTGTTGTTAGGAGACTTTTGTGTAACATTTACAGAAGTAGTGTATCTAATCAGTAGCAGGCGTTTATGCGTTTTCTTCGGAAATGTGACGACGTACTTTTTTTGGCAGAAAGAGAAGGCAGCAGGGGAAGTTTTTCATCTTTATTACTTTATTGGACGTAACTAAGAGCGGTACACCATAGCCGGTTACTATCAAAAACATTGTTATAGTTGTTCCATGAAAATAGTCTACAGTGCGTATTACTTTTATATCTCGTGTTTTATGTTTGATATAATAGCATAAGCGAGCAAAATACACTATATGGACAAAGTTTGTGGACACCTGATCATAAGATTATGTGCTTTTTGAAAATCAAATTCCACTTTTAATAACCATTTGCTGTTATAACAACCTTCTTCTTCAGCTTTTATGGAGATTTGTGGAGATTATTTTAGCTACAAGTGTGTTAGTAAAGTCAGGTACTGATGAATGTGAGAATGTGAGGAGGTCTGGGGGCAGTCAGCATTCACATTCATCCCAAAGGTGTTCAATAGGGTTTAGAGCTCAATAGCAGTAGATCTTCCACTCCAACCCATGGAAAGCAGATCTTTATAGAGCTGGTTTTGTACACAGGAGCATGTTTGAACAGGTTTGGGTCTCCTAGTTCAAGTAAAGGGGTAATTTCATGCTTCTTTATTTAAAGACACTCTGTACACCTGTGTGCCACCAACTTTGTGCAACAGTTTGGGGAAGAACCACATAAGTGGCTGAAAATGTCAGGTGTCCAAATAATGTAGATAATGCTGCTAATAAGAATTTAATATTTTGATTTCTAAATGTATTTGTATGACAGGATGACTAAAGTGATACACTATAAGTTTTATTTATTTATTCATTTTTAGAATCTGACATAAATGATCAGAAATCATTAAAATAAATGGACTAAATGCAATAACAGTGTGAAATTCTCTTCTCTACACACCAAATTTTCTGTACGTATGGCAGAATAAAGACAGAGAGATGAACGATACTCTTCTAACACCCCCTCCCCTCCCCCCTCACGGTTTTCTCATCTATTGACCCTTCTTCTAAAAATACCCCGTCCTCTCAAAACACCCGGGGCGCTACTCCGGCAACGGGCGCTCTCACGTTTATACCCGCACGTGTGTGTTCTCGCATCTACATAATCCGGTAGGCGAAAGCTCGACGGTGCACTGCGTTTCCTGTTCTGTGAAACCTGCACATTTTTCTCCTGAGACATTCTTGACTCGAGTCAGTTCTGTTTCTAAGTGACACTTTTGCAAAAAAAAAAAAAAAAAATAGAAAGAAAAAAGAAAATTTGAAATAGGAAAAAATTACATTTAATAGGAATATAATGGGAATTTTATTTTATTTTTTTTAAGGAAAAAATAAAGAGAAAAAACTAGGGAAAAGAAAGGAGGAAATTCAGGTAGTCAGGCTATTTAAAACATACATAAATAAATAAATAAATAAATAAATAAATAAATAAATAAATGTCAAATATTGTGTGCACATTTTTATCTGTTCTAAACGTACCTTAAATTAATACTTTTAATACTCTAATCAGCATGTGCATGAACAAATATTGATGCTTTATGCAATGTATATATAAATATATATATTTATAATTAGTGAAACCAAACTCAACATAGCGCATGAAGACAAAATATTCTTGTAAATGTTTGAAAGTAATGATGGTCTTTTGCTGTGTTTCCACACGGACGGTTTTAATTGCCGGATGTGTGCGTCATGGGGGATTTTGGTGCTGATTTGAGACTTGGCGCATCAAAAACAAATGTTTAGTGATTTTTCGGTGAAGTTTATTATTATTTATTTATAACTGAGTAAAGAAAGAAAGCTGTGAATAAACGTGTGCTGCGTTGAAGGTTGTAATATATTTTTTTTAATTGCCTCTTTTATTTATTTATTTATATTTTAATAAAAATGATCAAACGGAAATGCGCGGTGCGTTAATAAAATTAGTGCCGTTGAAAATTTTTTTGCATTAGCACGTTATTAATGTTATTACGTGTCATGATGATGATTATTAAGAGGTGGATTGATTCAGGTAGGAGACCACTGAAGGCCTGGGGGGTGAAATACAAGACCGGACACTGTTACTGGTTTGAGGTGTTTGTGTTACGGGTCAGTGTGTGTTTCTGATTTGAGTGATTTTGTGTTTGCGTCTTTGGATCATTAAGTGATTCGTCTCTGTTCGCACGAGATCTGTGTTCTTAAGCGTGTGTGTGTGTGTGTGTGTGTGCTATCATAACGCAGCTCTGTGCACTATAGGGGCTTGTGCTGTAACGCTGAGAGCCACCTGTTCACCCGGCCGAAGCCAAACCTCTAACATGGCGAATAAAAAAGACAAAACCTGCGAATCTTTTCCTCGTTCACGTTTTTTCTCTCCTAAAAGCCGAGAAATTCTCCTTTAAAAATAACCCGTGTCATTTCCACCCTGTGCGTGTGTTTATATTTATTTCGCTTGGTGTAAATCCTGAGTGAGGTGTAACACTCCTGGCTTTACTCTAACGACGAGCAGCTTCCTCGTCACGAGGGAAATTTACACCTCCTATTAAAAAACAGGAATATTCTACACTAAGGGAAAGCCATATTAGTGTCTGTGGCAGCTTTGGGACAGGATGTGTGTGTGTGTGTGTGTGTGTGTGTGTGTGTGTGTGTGTGTGTGTGTTTGTGTGAGTAAAGAGGAAGAAGAGGTAGGTGGAAAACTGTCATGTGTGTAATGCCGGAGCTGGAACTGTACTTGTTGCTCGAAGCTGGCAGCAATGCAGAACGGAGGGGGAGGAAAGGAGGATGAAACACACACACATACATACACACACATACACATACACACACACACACGGAGAGCGTAACACTCCCTACCCTTCCCCCAACAAGCCATCAGGAAACGTAACAAGCCAAAGTAGAAGGGAGGCGTGCAGGGAGAGAGAGAGCGAGAGGGAATATCTTTGGATCGTAAGGGCTGACACAAGGTTAACACACACACACACACACACACACACACACACACACACACACACACGACTATCAATTTGACAGTAGGTCTCCGGCTTTCCTTAAGCCCTCTGAACGACGTCCATCGACTTGATATTTTGCGGCTCAGCGTGATACGATCACGTTCTTATTTAATTAACAACAACATTAAAAATAATAGAAATACAGTGAATCTCTCGATGATTGGGAAAGGAGTCTCCAGTATCAGAGATAATCCCGAATCTTTACGTTTTCCAAAATGTCGCACTGAAAAGAACGACGCGCTATAAACACGGATCTTTACAATAAAATGTACACACAAATAATAATAATAATAATAATAACAACAACAGTAATCATTTTACCAAATGGTGGTAGAAATGGGGATGGTATTTTCCAAAAAACAACAAAAACAAATCTCCGTTTTATAAAGAACACCAGACACTTCCTGGTTAGCGGCTAACGCTAGCGCTATGGATTCTTTAGCATTTTCATGCATGCGTGAAACAAATCTGATTTCCTGAACGAAGTGAGTGGCCACAGTGACACCACACTGACTTCACTTTCTTTATTATACCCTGACATTGTTGTGTATGTTTTCAAGTTGAATAATAATAATAAAAAAATGCGCACGAGGCGGAGACTAAACGAACTTGTGGTCCGCCATTATATACCTTCCTGAGGGAAATTTAACTATGTTCCGCATGTTCTGCAAAAATGACATAACCGAAGAATTTCAGTACATATACGTGTACCATTACACCCCTAATTTACATACATATATATATATATATATATATATATATATATATATATATATATATATATATATATATACACATACATATAAGCGGTAGTGCACTAGGGGGCGGAGCTTGTGTATAAATGTCCTGATAAATGTACTGTTCTGAATTTTAGTGATATGCGACATTTTGTGACACTGTGACTTGCGACTGATTCGCTTTATTAAACCGGTCATGGTGGACCAGCGATTACCACGGCAACAAGGACAAAACCCTTATACCTGGGTCTGTAATGGATCTCATACTCGTTATAAAGAGGGTCTAAAAAAAAAAAAAAAAAGCGTTTAGGTAAAAGCACTTGCGCTGTGATCTGCTGCTGCAGATGTGAACGCAGTTACTGTTATGAACAATCCACAAAAAAAACCGTAACAAATGAAACTGTGTATAAAGAAAGAAATAAATGCTAATTTGTTACATCACAATATTTCGAGGCGCAATAAAGATTATTTAAAATATGATACAATTAAATTTTTTTTATGCTTCATCCCCAAAATGTATCATGCCACACTTTATTGCGATATCGATATCTTATCTGTGTTAAACTCGATTCGGTGAATTTGGCGTAATTGATTTATTAATCAGTGAATTAATTAACTGGTTGAGATCAAACAACATTAATAATAATAATAATAATAATGAGGATGATGGGAAATAAAACGGCTGTCTAATTTGGATCTTCTTCCTTTGCACGTCATGTTGAATCTTTAAGACGGTCTTCCCTCGTGATGGCGGGAGATACCACCTATCACACAGGGGTTGGGGGATGGCTATGCTGTTGCCATGACGACATGAGACGACTGGGAAAACACATTGTGATTACGTTTAAAAAATCCGGAAAATCCGCTGCAGAAAGCTGGTAAAGCTCTCTCACACACACACACACACACACACACACACACACACACACACACACACACACACCTGCACGATGTCCTGCTCGCTCTGAACTGGAATAAGTTTCCCTACCCTGACCACAACACACACTGCTGTGTATAAATAGAGCTGACCCTGGGTTACCCTTATCCCTATCCAGTTATCTCCTGTTACACGCCACACACACACACACACACACACACACACACACACACACACACTACAACTGAAGCTTGTTCTTGCATCGTCTGTACACAGGCTTTTAGTTCGATTCTTCTGTAAACGTGTAAAAGCAACACGTTCACATTCTCTCTGTTGCAGGGAATCGTGATCCCCGAGCATGCATGTGATGCGGCGGCGCTTTAGTGCTCGAGGTCCATGTCCTCCTCGTCTGTCCCCCGTTAAAAAACCATGCTGAGGTCAAACTTTCTTCAACATCGCTTTACACATTAACTCCGCCTTCACGTTTTTAGAGGCTCAAGGTGTCCAAGATGGCTGCCATCTTAACGCTTATCCTCACTGTCTGCTGTACTTCCTGTTTATAGAGGACGGTAAGTCCGGCTGCGTCCTAAACCACATCTGTACACTGGAATACCGGCGTTTGATCGAAGTGCTCGTGACTGGGAAAAAAGTAAAACATCAAAGGGACGAGAATATGTGTAATGAGAACAATCAGCTTGACCCTGCTTAACAGGACAGAGGAGGAGGAGGACGAGGAGGAGGAGGATGAGAGGATGAAGAGGCCTGGGGCAGTGAATGATGGCTGAGTAATAAACAGAAGGGTGAGGGAGAAGCGTGGGAGTGCGTCGGGAACGTCAAAGCTACGTGTGAGATAAATGCATCCTCGCACTTGGACACAATGGGATGTTGACCCCCCTGCGTGATGGGACGAGGTCGAGTGCCTCGGGGCGAGCAGCCGGCTCCAGGAGCGACAGAATATCAGTTCCTGATTATGATATTCATGTCCTGAACTGCACCATGCCCCACATTTGCATACTGAAACGTGATTGGCCGTTATGTTTTATGATGCAACAACACTCAAACTCGTGCATAACCTCGACGTCATGTCATGCCACCTTTCATTCTACTACGTTTCTGTCCTTAACGTATCAGACAACTCACCTGACAAATGAGGACTCGCTGGACAACGTCCAACGATGTGCTTACAGAAATCCGGTACGCATCGGTCTCTACGAATGAGCTGTTGCTACGCTACGCTAACGAGCGTGATTATATAAACCTTTGTCGATGGAAGATCGTAGTAGTATAAGTCAATAAAGTTTGGATTATAGAAATGAGGCACGTTCATGGTTTTCCTGAGCACTAATTAAATCCCAGCTCAGGGTGGCGCTAGCTGACGGCTAGCATGCTGTCTCGCTCCTGACGGGATTTTTAGGCATCGCGCTATAAAGCAGTGGACCGGTCGTGTTGCGTATGTCGGGGACGAAGACAAAGACACGATGTGTGAGGGTTTTTTTTCCGTTTTCAGACCCGAGAACCAGCGAACAACGATATATTTATACATAGCTAGTGCATTAGCTAGTGCATAAGTATTGGCACCCATATATTGAACACGTTTAATGTACATAGGTGTACATTAAACATTGTACATAGCTATTGTTCATAGGTGTCTAGTGCATAAGTATTGGCACCCATGTAGTGCATACATGTGTGGTGCATCAGTGCCCCTTGTTTTTTTCATTCCTGCTTAGAGCAAAAGTATTGGCACATATTCGACATATATGCATGTAGGGTTAGTTCCTTAATTCATATCTAGTCCATAAGTATTGGCATCCCCATAAAGTATATATGTTCACTTCAACTGTGGGATTAGTTCCTTAATTCATACCTAGGGCATAAGTATTAGCACCCCTACATAGAGCATATATGTGCACTATACATGCAGGCTTGGTTCATTCATTTATTCCTAGGGCATAAGTATTGGCGCCCGTACATAGAGCATATATGTTCACTGTACATGTAGGGTAAGATCCTTAATTCATATGCAGTGTATTAGTATTGGCACCCATATATAAGGCATAAATGTTTACTGCAGGGCTACAACTAATTAATAAAATCAATAATGAAATTGGTTGTCAACATCCTCATCATGTGAAAATGGTGAAGTGTAATGAAGTGTTATTGTGTAAACTGTTTGTAACTTCAGGAAAGTCGCACTGGATCTGTTCTGTAGTGACTCGTGAGCATCAGGTCAACCAATCAGCTCGCTCACAACATCGTGATGATTCAATTAAACCGGTGCGAACAAACATTCATCTAAAATCAGCAAATAACAGCAGCAGTAACTGATGATATTGTTGGTCACTGTTGTGGTTTTCAGCAAATGTTTATGCTTTTGTACAATAATGTATATTTTTTAAGGTAACATGTTTGATAAAATACGCTTGTTTTAAAATGTACTTGTTTTCAACGTTTGCATATTTAATTTATGCAAATATAATTTCATTATTATACAACATTTAATTAATTATATATTCTGGATGCATATTTTCACAACAAAAAAAATGTCTGTGTATTCCTTTGAACGTCAAAACAACGTTAATATATTATATATTATTATTATATTATATATATTGGAGTTGAATGTAGTTATAATAAGAAAAACATCTCATTAAAAACATTTTTTAATCAAAAAATTATTTGATTAATCGGTTATTAAAATAATTGTCAGTTGGAGCACCAGTTTACTGTCCATTTAACAGTTTAGTTTCTTCATACATACATAGTGCATAAGTATTGGCACCTGCAAACTGCATACATGTTTTGTGCATTCACACTTATATTTTTAAGGATTTTTTGTGCATAAGTATTGGCACCTACGTTTAGCTCACAAACGCTGTCAGCAAAAGTACTTCTCATTTGTAATTATTGTACATGTATTAAATCCTGGCACCTACCTAGAGATTAAATATTAGGTTTATATGTGTTAGGGCATGGCTGTTTGGAGAGCTAATGAATAAGTATTGGCACCCGCATACCGCATACATATTTAGTTCATATGCGGCATATACGAGCATAATGCATGCATATTTAGTGCATAGGTAATGTTAAGTGCATAAGTATTGGGACATGCCTGTGGGAATTTCTGATTTGAACAAATATGATGGATGTACAAGTATGTATATGGGTGTACGGGCATGTGAGCTGAAACTAGGTCGCACATTTACCTGCTGCTGCAATTTTTCTTGCTTTTATTTTTCCGCTTGGAGCCGTCCCTGTCTTTGTGGCTGGTAAACGGCAACATCGAGGCGTACCCGTGTTCCGCTTCTGGGGGAGGGGGGGAAACATTAATAAATTAATAAATTAATTAATTAATTATCCAACAGAATTTTAGATTAGATCATATATATATATATATAAAAGCTGACAGCTCTCCGAGCATATCGTCTCATGCAAAAAGGTTATAATTTTGTCAGTTTTTTTTTTAAATGGCGATATACTACTTTTGGGTCAATGATGTCATATGAACTGGAGTAAACCCAACAGCCCAAACCAAAACACATGGAGGAGGAGGGGAAAGAGAAGGAATCAGAGGAGGAGAAGGAAGAAGAGGAGGAGGTTGATGATTATGATGCACCAGGACAAACCTCTATCAGGACTCCAAAAAAACATATATATCTATATCTAATCTAATCTAATCTAATCTAGGAAAGCACGAGTGCAACCCCCCACCCCCACACATCCTGAATATGCATGAGGATGCATGCATGCAAAAAAAATAATAAATCACGTGAGACGTGCAACAACAACACATGCATTTCTATGCAAACAAAACCTAATCCTGCATTGCAATTCAAAAGGGTTACATTTGTTTTTGTACATGTGTGTACAGTATGTGTGTGTGAGACCACAGCAACACACACACACATATATAGTGCATGCATTCCTGCATGCAAACCTAAAAAAACACCAATGCATGCAAAGTATTTATGTAAAATATATGTATTTGGTATATATTTATATATATTTTTTACCTCTTTCTCTACGATCGAGATACTCAGCAGCTTCGATCAACATCTGCACCATCCCGATGGCGGCCATGTTCAACAATATCACCAATGTAATGTTATAAATAAAAATGTAATATATTTATTATAATGGAAAAGGTGAAACCGTGGTGCTGCTGCTCGCGCGCGCGTCCGTGTCAATTAGAGGATGAAAAAAAAATGCACTAATTGAATGACAGCATGAGGAAAAACTGTGTTTTTTTGAGAGGCTCAGGAGTTGCAAAAAATGTTCTAGTTTTTTTTTTTTTCTGCAGTCAATAAAGTGTTTGGATCCCAAATGACGTGTCAGAAGAGATGAAGCGAACCTGCGCTGGTTTAATGGGAACCGGGGAGCTTTTTTTTTTTTTTTAAAGAAAGAAAAACAAAAGGAAAAACGGCAAAAAAAAAAATAAGAGTAAAATCTTGGTGCAAATTATAAAGTGCAAATGAAATGCTGATCAATGTAATAATAAAAAATATCTTCTTTAAGTGTCAAAGAAAAAAAAAAACAACAAAAACAAGCCTCTGACAGCAGCCCAGATTTATAACAAATATATATATTTAAGATGCCAAGCACAATTATAGCCTTAAAAAATACTTGACTTGATGCTTTGATGAAAATCAATCAAAAAATAATCAGAGAAATTAATAATAATAAAAAAATAACCACGAAGTGCCAGACTTTGTGTATAAAAAAATTAAACTAATGAGAAGTTATATTATCAACCATTCGCGCTTAGCAACTGGTAAATTACTACTCTTATAATAATAATTATTATAATAATTAAGAAAAAAAAGCCTATTAAAAGCTAGCTAAATTATGAGCGTCTCTCTATGCAGGCAGCTGAAACGGCTGTGAAGCGACTGTCACATTATCCTGAACTGGAGACACGGCTCGATCCCAATCATCTCCTCGCTCCCTTCCCTCGCGCGCTCCCTTCGCCGCTGAGAACACCACCAGCGCCTAGCACACTATTCAAGCGAATCCGTGCAATTTGGAACACGACAGGTGAACCACGGATGCAGCGCGCTGCTATTCGAGGACGCGTTCCAGGAAACGCGCTTCCTATTGGTGGATGGGGACGGGAGGCGCGCGTGACACGGAGGCGCGCTGCGATTGGTTGGAACGCTCGAAAGGGGGCGGGATGAAGGTGGACAGCTTTAGAGAATGAATAAAAAAGCGGAAAAGGGAATAAAACGCAAAGGAAATGACGTGTTTATTGTCACAAATAGCGTCAAAGGATGGATTCGGTGTCGGTTGTTTGAGCGGAGTTGTGTTCCGTGCGTTTATTCGTTTCGGAATGTAAACCATTCATGCCTGGTTTGTTGTTCAACCGCGATTGGTCAGCTCGCGCCGACATGCTCGCTTGTGATTGGACGGATGAAGCAACACCCCCGGAAGTCCCACCGGGGCCCCGCCCACCTCCTCTGCACATGCTGTTTTGCACAAACAGGATCCGCTTCTGTGCGTTCAAAACCATAATCAACATTGTTTTTCTTTTTTTAATTTTAATAATTTAATATTTATAATAAAAAACTGTGTGCTGACATTTTATATCTAATAATTATAAACATTTATTATTGATACAACTGATCGATTTTATCATCACAGTGTAATTAATCCCTACCACTGGAATGACCTTTAATTAAAGAGCAGTGTATAAATATAATCGAGTAAAGATTAATCAATTAAATATTTACAAAATTGTATTTTATATAATAAAATATTCTAATAATAAAATAAAGATGCAAACATCAAACTCAAATTTTATTGGAATTCAGGATGTGTATGCTATGATATATAATATACATTAAACATAATGAGGCATGTAGTTCTAACATTACAAATGAACAAAAATTCAAATATACACGTAACGAATGCATAAAAACACACGCAGCATGAAAAAAGTTCCTCCATCAAGCGATGAAATCCAGAGGTCTGTTAAATCCACCTTTCCTGTTCATGTATTGCCTGGGAAAGAAAAAAAATATATACATGATTACATCATTGATCATCTCTGCACCAACATATTACATCACCATCAGCCAATGGGAGGCTTCCGTCTCCGAGCCGGGAAGGGACTCCAGATGCGATTGGCCGGCAGAGTGGAGCTGCGTCGAGCTGCTGCTGAAGGAGCGAGTAAACAACACGGCGGCTGTTCAGGAGCAGCGTGCGAAGGGGAAAAAGACTAACGTGTGCAGGACGTGGCATGTCACGGATCTCTGTGTATTTCACAGCATAAATTAATAGATGTGTCTTTAATTACAGTAAAAGAGAACATGGTCCTGTTTCTGTATATTTCTTGTAAACTGATTTTTTAAAAATTTATTCTTAGTTTTTTCCCTGAGCAACTGTTTCCTGTTTCATCATTAATGCTGATTTGATCTTATTAGAGCCTGCTGACAAACACTGCAAAATGCTGGAAGGATAATTTATCACTACTAAAGATTTATCCTCATCATCATCATCATCATCATCAGCATCATTTCACCTGCCAAGACAAAACAGCTGAAAACGTTTCACATGTCCATTTTCCCCTCCATGTTTTGTTTCCTTCGCTCTTTTTTTCGAGATACACAAAGCTAACCCTCGGAGAGTCAGGGCGTTGTTAGCTCCGCCCCCTCATTAAGCGTTAAGGTTACTTTAAACTTGCTGCCAATCGTGCGTACGGTTTGACGCTGCGTCCGCAACTGACTTAAAAAAACTAAACTAACGCCACATCTCGCATGTCGCACTTGAATACGACTCGGTTACAGTAACACGTTTCCGAGTCAGAGCTCCGGATGGAGTGTGTACGAGTAATGCGCATTTCAGGTTTGGAAAATATCTCAAAATGTATGACGAGGAAATGCAGATCGCGACGAGCATGCGCACGCGAGAGAGAGAGAGAGAGAGAGAGAGAGACAGACAGACACTGAAAAGAAGAGCAAAAGATTGAGAAAGACAAGTAAGACAGAAAATCAGATACATAGAGAGGCAGAGGGATAGAAAGAAAAAAAAGAAAGAAAAGAAGACAGAAAAATACAGAGAGAGAGGGAGAGTCAGATGCAGAAAGAGAGGAAACAAGCCAGAGAAGAAAGAAGAGAGAAAGAAAGACAGACAGAAAGACAAAGCAAGACAGACACTGAAAAGAAGAGCAAAAGATTGAGAGAGGAGATACACAGAGAGACAGAGGATAGAAAGAAAGGAAAACAGAAAGAAAGACAGACAGACAGACAGACAGACAAATACAGAGCGAGAGAGAGGGAGAGACCAAGAAAGAGAGGAAGCAAGCCAGAGAAGAGAGAGAGAGAGAGAGAGAGAGAGACTTTTGGAACAGAAGGGAAGAGCAGAAACAGAGGTGTATTTGTTATGAACAGAGAGAAACCCAAAGTTGTGGAAAGCAATAAATAATAATCACACACCTGTATTTCCTCTTCTGGGTGACGTTGATGGCGTGAGCGTTCACAGAGCCATCCACCTTCCTGCCCTGCAACACACACACACACACACACACACACACACACACACACACACACACACACACACACAGCATTGCACCTTCATTTGATTTTTACACACAAACACGAGTTCATCCCTCACGCAGCAAAACATTCTGCATTCTGTTTCTCAGGACGTCATCGTGATCGCGTTCACGCCATGACTGCCAGCGGTGTTCAGGTCGAGAAAATGGAAGAGACACAAAGTCTCAGCTGCAGGTGTGTTCTCATGGCGCCACCGTGTGGTCATCGCATGCAACATCATAATTATTATAAGATATTACCCCTGCCAAGGTTTCATTTGTAAACCAATTGTGTGATGTTAAACTCGCAAAGTTCAGGGAGGAAAGACGAGGACAGAAAACCGCTGTGTGTGTGTGTGTGTGTGTGTGTGTGTGTGTGAGTGAGAGACTCTTACCTTTGTGGTGTCAAAAGTGGAGAAGCCCATCAGCTTCATCATCTCAATCTCCTCCTCTGTTTTTCCCTGCATGTCCTCCGCTGCAACACACACACACACACACACACACACACACACACACACAATCACGATCCTGTTCATTATCGCATTCCCATTAACGTATGCAATCAACTCACCTCCACCTCACCTGATATCTGATGGACCTTCGCAGGTTTCTCCTTCGACTCCTTACGATCTTCCTCTCGTCTGTCCTTCTGCCGAAGAGGCGACAGCGAGGATGAGCGGTGTCGCCGTGGAGACCTGCAGGTACATAACCACATACAAACAAGTCCCCAGTTACCGAACACTTTACCTAAATTCATATTCAAACTGAATGTGTGTGTGTGTGTGTGTGTGTGTGTGTAATGTCGCTCGATTGATTGATTGATTGGAAATAGAAAGGAAGACAAAGAGACGTGGTGGTGGAATGAGGAAGTGCAGGAGAGCAGAAGGAGAGAGCGGTTGGAGAAACAGAACTGGGATCGACAGAGTGATAAGAAAAGTAGGCAGGAGAACAAGGAGATGCGGCAACAGGTAAAAAGGGATGTGGTGAAAGACAAGGAAAAGTCATATGAGGAGCTGTATGAGAAGTTGGACACTAAAGAAGGAGAAAGGCTTTTTCTTCCGATTGGCCAGGCAGAGGAACCGAGCTGGGAAGGATGTGCTGCAAGTTAGAGCAATAAATAATGGAGAGGGAAATGTGTTGACTAGTGAGGAGAGTGTGTTCAGAGGATGGAGGGAGTATTTTGAGCAGCTGATGAACGAGAAAAATGAGACAGAGAGAAGGTTGGATGGTGTGGAGATGGTGAAGCAGGAAGTGAATAGGATTGTCGTTGGAAAGTCGGTTGGACCAGATGACATTCTGGTAGAAGCATGAAGATGTTTAGGAGAGATGCAGTGGAGTTTTTAACAAGATTGTTTAACAAGATTTTGGAAGGTGAGAAGATGCCTGAGGAATGGAGAAGGAGTGTGCTGGTACTGATCTTTAAGAATAAGGGAGATGTGCAGACCTGCAGTAACTACAGGGGAATGAAATGGATCTCACACACTATGAAGTTATGGAAAAGAGTAGTGGAAGCCAGGCTGAGAGAGTGTGTTAGAGAAGTGAAGAAAAGAGTGCAGGCAGGGTGGAGTGGGTGGAGAAGAGTGATAGCAGGAGTGATTTGTGATAGAAGAGTATCTGTGAGAGTGAAAGGAAAGTTTATAGGACTGTGGTGAGATCTGAGATGTTGTATGGTTTAGAGACAGTGGCATTGAGTAAAAGACAGGAGGTGGAGCTGGAGGTAGCAGAGCTGAAGATGTTGAGATGTTCGTTGGAAGTGACGACGATGGACAGGATTAGAAATGAGTTTATTAGAGGGACAGCCCATGTAGGACTTTTTGGAGACAAGGTGAGGGAGGTGAGATTGAGATGGTTTGGACATGTGCAGAGGAGGGACATGGGGTATATCAGTAGGAGAATGCTGAGAATGGAGACACCAGGAAGGAGGACAAGAGGAAGAACAAGGAGGAGGTTTATGGATGTGGTGAGGGAAGACATGCAGGTAGTTGGTGTGAAAGAGGCAGATGTAGAGGACAGGGGGGGGTATGGAGACGGATGATCCGCTGTGGCGCCCCCTAATGGGAGCAGCCGAAAGAAGAAGATTGATTAATTGATTGCACCCTACACCTCACCCAGACCGGTTCTTACCTGGACCGCCGCCTGTGAGGAGAGCGCGAGCGCGACCTTCTCCGTTCGCGGTCCCGGGATCGCGAGCGTTCCCTCTCGCGCTCCCTCTCCCTGCGCCTGCGCTCGCGGTCGCGTGAGGACGAGCGCGAGCGGCGCCTCTCTGCAAAAACAGCAGCAATTATTATTATTATTATTATTATAAAAAATGGCCGATCTAACACCGGCCGCGTCCCAAATCTCTCCACATCAAATAAAGTGCGGGTAGATAGGGTGTAGTACAAGAATTAGCATAAAAAAAAACTAGATTTAACAAAAAAAACTAGATCGGTAAAGTGCAACAATATAGCTATCGTTTTGTATTATGTATGTATTACGTCATACGTATACACCGCTAGTGTGTTTATTTTTTGTTTTGCTAACCTGTGAAAATAAAAAGCAACTTATAGAAAGAAAGAAAAAAGAAACTCCACCTCGTCGTGGAGGAGATCTGCTCCTGCTTCGCCCCATCTTTTCGGTTTAATTTATTTAATACTTCAAACTGCGATTTCTGGAGAGAAGACACAAAAAAAAGCTGGTAGAAATTTCTGGATGTGTTCGTTCACGTTACGCCATTTTGGTATCCAAGCGCGCGACAATTAAAAGGTACCGGAGGGAAACAACAAATGGGGAATCTTAGTTCCTACGCCGTGGTGGTTCCGGTGTGAACGTGTTCGCTCACATTAAATCAAATTAACCTTCAGAAAAGGTGATAAAGCATTCAATAAAATCGATAAAAAAAGAAATATATATTTTTTTGTGTCAATCGTCATGTATAAATATAATTGATAATGGCCTGAAATTTAATATATAAAGCACAGTGATTATAAGTTTATTATAATATGATTATAATTATATGCACATTATGTGTAACAGGTAGATAGTTAATGTTGAATAAGGTTTTTTTTTTCTTAACAGCATTCAGGCGTCTATATTAGCACATAAAAGCACATACCAATCTTAGGCTTGGGTGTCCACATACTTTTGGTCGTATAGTCTAGTTATTAACAGTTACAATTATTTTAAATAAAGTTAAATATTTCCTCCATTTTGGTGGTAATAAAGTTTATTTACATTACATTACATTACTGTGACGAACAAGCTTTAAAAAAAAGGACACCAATGCTTTAATCTTAAAGAAAGCAGCAGATATTTTTATTGTCAATTTAAAGACTAGAAACACCTTTGTATGATATTCCTTATGCAGTGATCACATATAGGAAATAAATTTAGTAATCTAGTAATTTCGTAATTTGGTCATTTAGTAATAAATGGAATTTTATTAAAGATTATGTTTTAAAAAATCTCTGGTTTATTTAGACTTTTTTTTTTTTTTTTTACTCATATAATGCATGGGAACGTAAAAAAACAAGTCCTGGATGTGTTATTTTCAGTATCTCAGTGGTAAAACAAAATTGTCTGATTTATGTATATAGTTTTGTGAAACCCACACCGCTGCTATTCATGGCTTCATAACACTGTAATAAAGCACAAATATGTGTATATATGTGTGTTCCTTATTTTGAACATCCCATTTCACATTCAGTTACCATTTCCTTTTACAATAACCTCCAATCATCTGGGAAGATGTTCCTCCAGATTATGTGAAGATTTGTGTGAAATTTATTCAGCTACAAGGGTGTTAGTAAAGTCAGATACTGATGTAGGTGAGAAGGTGAGGAGGTTCCTGGGGTGCAGTCAGCGCTCACATTCACCGCAAAGCTGTTCAATAGGGTTTAGAGCTCGACAGCAGGAGATCTTCCAACCCATGGAAAGCAGATCTTAATGGAGTTGGATTTGTGCACAAAGGTATTGTAATGCTGGAACAGGTTTGGGTCTCCTAGTTCAAGTGAAGGAACATTATGGTGAGGGGTTTTGGGAAGATATATTTATTTATTTATTTATTTATTCATTTTTTTCTTTGTATACGTTTGATGACACCATGTTTATTATTATTATTATTATTATTATTATTATTATTAATAATAATAATAATAATAATATTATCCTATAAAAAGACACTGCAGGCAGAAAATCTTTCCTATTATGTTTAATGAGAAGTACAACCTGGCATTTAGGCTTTACATTCTAACATGACATGGATTAAAACCAGCACATGTACACACAAAAGCAATTAAATAAGTGAATAAGAGTTCGTATAAATAATGAAAACCGCAAAACAAAATCATCATTTATATATATAAGTGAGAAAGTGGAATGTCTGAGTGCTGTTTTTAAAGTTGGAAGCTTTTTTTTTCATTGCGTATACAAGTCATGTTCATTTGTTGTTTTTATCATTTTCTTTCTTTTATTCATTATTTTATATTTTATTCATAACCACATAAAGGTCGGAGTTATAGAATTATATAATATGTGCAATATGACTGAAATTCGAACAAAGTGCCAACATGCCACGTTCTCTTCTAATATGCTCGTGCCGGGTGTAATAGAGTGTAATATGGGTTTAAAAAGCGTGTAAAGAGCTCATTTCTGGAACTTCATTTACCTGGGAAAGGGCAAGGAGTGCTTGGGGGCGGGGTTTAGTCTGGGGGAGGGGTTAGTCAGATTGTGATGAAAATTAGCTCGTTATCAAATAAATGATTTATGGACAAACAGATTGGTACATACTGAGTGTTAATCAAGTGCTTGTGATACTGAAATGAGTGTGTGGTGTGTGTGTGTGTGTGTGTGTGTGTGTGTGTGTGTGTGTGTGTGCGCATGTGGTGAGCTCAAGTCTCGGCCTTCTCCTTCTGCTTCTTGCTCTTCTTCAGGAATGACGGCGCTTTAAACTTTTTCTTCTTCTTGAACGGGGACTTGGAGGGCGAGCCCTCGGGGGTGGTGCCCGCAGGCTTGGTGGGCGGGACAGTGGGTGGGATCACTGCGCTTTCTGACGTGTCACTGGTGGAAAGGGCCTTTAATCCTTTCTCCAATTCTTCCTGCTGCTTCTCGTCCACCTCCTTCCCATTCGGGACCGTGTCCATGGTTTTCCCATCCATCTCTGAAAGCAGGGGGAGAGATTAAATGGTTAAGCGAGTGTTTTTCGTTGTGGTTTTTGGGTTCAAGTGAACCAGGCTTTGTTCTTCAGAGTTCTTTGTGCGGTTCTGTAGTCAGACGACAGCGATGTGGTACATGTAATCAGCAAAGACACAGCATGAATAAAATGAAATAAATCTCAGCAACAAAGCAAATCTGAATTATATCAGTGTGAGTAGATAAGTCCTTCACCAATCTGTGATATGCTCTGTTATTAACTCCATCTATCCATACCGAAGAACCATAAACAACATCAAATTAGTTTAGAAAGCCCACAGTGTTATTAGTAAAACACGCCGAGGTGTAAGAGTGTGGTGTGTGAAACTGTGGTGTGAGTCTGTGGTGTGTAAAAGTGTGTGGAGTGAGAGTGTGGTGTGTGAGAGTGTGGTGTGAGGATGTGGTGTGAGGGTGTGGTGTGTAAAAGTGTGTGGAGTGAGGGTGTGGTGTGTGAAAGTGTGGTGTGAGGTGTGGTGTGTAAGAGTGTGTGGAGTGAGGGTGTGGTGTGTGAGTGTGGTGTGAGGATGTGGTGGGTAAGAGTGTGGTGTGAGGTGTAGTGTGTGAGGAGAATGTGTGGTGTGTGATGTAAGTGTGTGGTGTGTGAGGGTGTGGTGTGAGAGTGTGGTGTGAGGGTGTAATAAGAATGTGTGGTGTGAGAGTGGGTTGTGAGAGTCTGGTGTGAGGGTGTGCTGTGAGAGTGTGTGGTGTCTGAAAGTGTGTAGTGTGATAGTATGGTGTGAGAGTGTGATGTGAGGGTGTAATGAGAGTGTGTGATCTGAGTGTGTGGTGGAAGGGTGTGGTGTGTGAGTGTGTGGTGTGAGAGTGTGATCTGAGTGTGTGGTGAAAGGTGTGGTGTGTGTGTGTGTGTGTTGAAAGGGTGTGGTGTGTGTGTGTGGTGAAAGGGTGTGGTGTGTGAGTGTGGTGTGTGAGAGTGTAATGAGTGTGTGGTGTCAGAGTGTGATCTGAGTGTGTGGTGAAAGGTGTGGTGTGTGAGTGTGTGGTGTGAGTGTGATCTGAGTGTGTGGTGAAAGGGTGTGGTGTGTGAGTGTGTGGTGTGAGTGTGATCTGAGTGTGTGGTGAAAGGGTGTGGTGTGTGAGTGTGTGGTGTGTAAGTGTATGGTGAAAGGGTGTGGTGTGTGAGTGTGGTGTGTGAGAGTGTAATGAGAGTGTGTGGTGTGAGTGTGATCTGAGTGTGGTGAAAGGGTGTGGTGTGAGAGTGTGATCTAAGTGTGTGGTGAAAGGGTGTGGTGTGTGAGTGTGGTGTGTGAGAGTGTAATGAGAGTGTGGTGTCAGAGTGTGATCTGAGTGTGTGGTGAAAGGGTGTGGCGTGTGAGTGTGTGGTGAAAGGGTGTGGTGTGAGTGTGTGGTGTGAGAGTGTGATCTGAGTGTGTGGTGAAAGGGTGTGGTGAAAGGGTGTGGTGTGTGAGTGTGGTGAAAGGGTGTGGTGTGTGAGTGTGTGGTGAGAGTGTGATCTGAGTGTGTGGTGAAAGGGTGTGGTGTGTGAGTGTGTGGTGAAAGGGTGTGGTGTGTGTGTGTGGTGTGAGAGTGTGATCTGAGTGTTTGGTGAAAGGGTGTGGTGTGTGAGTGTGTGGTGAAAGGGTGTGAAGGGTGTGGTGTGTGAGTGTGTGAGAGTGTGATGTCAGAGTGTGGTGAGAGGATATGGTGAGAGAGTGTGGCTCACCTGAAGCAGGTGGTTTGGTGGGGGAGGGGACTTTTGTGGGAGAGGAAGCAGGAGGAGTCCCCGTATCATTCATCACCTCCTCCTCACCTGACAGGGGGGGAGACAGGCGGCAACACGGAGGTAGGAAGCAGACGTAGAAATGAGTGATTAGTGTGTTAAAACAGGTGCACAGGGACAGGGTGTGTTAGGACACAGCTTTTAGTGATATTGTGGAACATCTTGACAAGATTTTAGGCTTTACAACTGATTTGAAATGTAACTAAGAATTAAATATACACAATTTTCACTTTACATCAAGCCGATCAGCCGAAGCATGTTTTGAGTACGTTTGATAAAGGGGGTGATTACTTTTTCACACAGGCCAACTGATGTAAAGGACAGCTTGGATAAACATTTTGTTTAATATCTGAAATATTTAAAAGTATGAGAACATTAAAAAAATCACGATTACTTTTTATAGCAGTGTGAGCATTAATATACATCAACCACACTGCTGCTGAGCCCACCTTCAGAAAACAAGCCACGCCCCTTTCCACAAGAAAGTGATTTGATATGAAGGCGGAGCTACAATTCTTTTTTGTCCATCTTAAAAAGGTCTGAATGATGTCACAAGTGTGTGATTTTCGTTTAACTGAAGCCTGCAAGGTCCCATTAATTGTTAGCTACAAATAAAATGCCTTATTTATGTCTTATTTAATGCCGTTGAAACAAATTTACACTAGCGAGCAAAGCTTATAGATTATGACGTGCAACAATCGATGAATGAGAAACAATAGTAGCTGTATATATTACTTCAAAAACTAACTAGCTAAACACAGAAATTGAAATGTGTTAGCTAAAACCTGCTTCATGTACATTTAACATTCGTACTACAGTATATCATCGAAATGACGGGTACAAGTTTTCCTTCCATTTTTTGAGTTCTGAAGAGTAAAGGGTTACCAAGCGCAGGTAGGAACCAAAATCACAGAAAGATCACGCTTTATATGATGTCGTACCTGATTGAATGGCATTGAATATCATGTGCTAGTGTAAACGTGCTTTCAAACATACAACCTGCCATATGCTGTAGGATAAGAGGAATTATTAGAGAGGTGTGTGAGGGTTAGTGGGCTCTCGGGTCGTACCATCTCCGGCCAGCTGCTTGAGCTGGACTTCTTTGCGGTATTCCTCCAGCGCCTGATCCGTCAGCTCGTTGAACGGGTTCGGTGGTTCCGGCTCGGGGGTCTTTGGGGGCTCCACCTTCTCTGGTGACTGTATATAGAGACACACACATAAACACAGTGTCTTTAATGTTTTTAAATATTCAACCTGAGGAATTGTTTCACATTGAAGATGATTGTGTGTGTGTGTGTAATAATAGTCATGCTCCAGCCTTCATAAGTTCCCCTGAGTCTAACACAATCTGTCATTCAATCTTAATGATCGTGATGCCTGACTAAGTGAACATTAGCCTGAGATCAACCTGAGATCAGCATGTCACGTTCTGAGCAAAAAAACCCACAAAATCAGTGGTGAAGACTTTGCGTTCGAGACAAAACACACTGACGTGCAGAGGGAATAATTTAGTGAACCGTTAATCTCCTTAATGAAGCTAGCACTAGTCTGTTAATAAAACATGCAGAGTTTAGCGGTTCGCTCCAGACTGAAGGCTGAAGGTCTCTGTGTATGTAGACTCCTCTGGTTTCCTCCAAACTTCCTGTAGCTCCTATGGCTTCTTCACAGACTGTCTGAATAATATTGACTGTTCTGTGTATTCGTGGCTTTTATATGCTGTGATTGTTTGATGTTCATGTACCGGTGGACTGTTCTCCGTGATCACGCCGGCTAATAACTGAGACTGCGGTCCTGCTGTCTTCATGTCCTGACGGTTCTGCTCACGGATCTGAAATAAAGGCCAAAAACTTTTACAGGATTTTATTTTCATGGAACTAAAACACCACAGCATGGCTTCAGTTCTCCAATAGGTGTTTATATAAAACTTTAGGGACCTGGGGGAAGTTTCAGGAGTCTCACGTGTCAGACGTGTTAATCTGTAACCTTGAGAAAAAAGAGTGTAGTCTTTACGGTCTTAAAAACATGTCGAATGGTGTTTTTTCCTTTTAATATAAATTTTGAGGGCAAAAACATGAAGCCTGATGAGGCACAGGACGTTTATAGCTCCTATAATGCAAGAACAGGAACAGTGCCGTAAAAGGAAGAAAAGTCAGCTTCATCACACCAACCTGGGGTTTTATTCCTTCCTTGAAGGACCTTGTTGCTTGTTTTAAACGAGAAGCTTGTTGTAAACAGGTTTAGCTCTGATTTAAATCTTTTTACTTGTACCTTATTTCTGGTCTCCAAAACCTCCTGTGGGTTGGTGAACAGAGGAACAAACTGGTTGGGGTTTTCAATCTTGATGGCCGTGCCTCCGCTTAGGGTTACTTCATCTGTCCTCTGCCACTGAGGAATGAGAGAACACAGAGAGTAAGGGATTCAAGGTATTGCAGAGGAGAAAATGAGAGTTGGAGGAGTTCAAACGAAAAAACAGGTACAGAGTGGATCAGGCAGAGGGCAGCAGAGACACTGCAGCAATGTGTTCCTTCATCCTGAAATATCTCCTCTGCATTGCAGAGGGATGGAGAGAGAGAGTGAGACAGAGAAGAAGGAAGAGAGAGAACAAAAAATTCCAGTAAAATGGCTCAATGTTTATTTTACATTCATGGCATTTGGCAGATTCCCCTTATCCAGTCTGATTTACATTTATCTCATTCATACAACTGAACAGCGATAGGGTTAGGGGTTTGCTCAAGGGACCAGGAGTGGCAATTTGGGGTGGCTGGGATTTGAACTTATGACCTTCGGATCCTATGTGCAACCACTTAGCTTAACCACTAAGCTACCATCTCCCCTTGACTGGTATATGTTCTACAGCCTGTAAATACTGGCAAAAGGAACATCAAATTATATGCAAAAAAATTTCTGACTGACTTTTTTCATTTGTGGCATTTGGCAGATGCCCTTATTCAGAGTGACTTACAACTGAGCAGTTCAGGGTTAAAGGCCTTTGTTTAACAACATAAAGTTTTTATACCATCTTTGGCAGCTTGGTGGTGCTGGGATTTGAACTCATGACTTTTAGATCCAAAGTCTAATACCTTTTGACCTACCACCTCCCACCATTTGATCTACCATATCCCACCTTTTGATCTACCCCCCCATTTGATCTACCACATCCCACCTTTTGATCTACCCCCCCTTTTGATCTACCACCCTTCCCCCCTTTTGATCTACCACCTACACTCTTTTGATCTACCCACTACTCCATTTTCATCTACCACCCAGAACGCAGAAGTTACAAAATGGAAAAAAAAAATCGTTTTGAACAATAATCTATGATGATCGATCAGTTGTAGTGTGCTGTTGTTCTGACCGTGGTGCGATGGCCAGGGCTCGCCTGGTCCTGGTTGACCTTCTGGTAAGTGTTTGGTGTGTTCAGCCATCTTGTTTTTTCCAGCTGCTGTTTATGGGAGTGAGGTTGAAGGCGAGTCGGCATTCGCTTTCCCTCCTCGTCGAAGCTAAAGGAGGTGACGGTGGCGGGGACTTCCACCTCTCTGCGTGTCCTGGAGCGCTCCAGGAGTATGGGGAAGCGGTAGGCGTATCCGGTACGATAACCCTGAACACACACACACACACACACACACACACACACACACACACACACACACACACACACACACACACACACAAAGTGCTTTTCAACTCAGGTCACACACATTACTATTATTTAACAAAGTACACTGTGTTGTCAGGATTTAGGGTTAGGGTTAGCGTTGTCCATCTTCTTTTTCTGTCATTGTCTTTCTTCTGTTTTGCCAACAGATGTCACCAGTGTCTCTATTTGCCCCTCATTAATAACCCACTGTCTTCACCTGTGTTCAATCACCCCCAGTTTATTTAAGTTACCCCTTTGTTTTAGTTTTTGCTTGTTATGTTTTTCTTGTCTAGCCAGACCCCAGTGTATGTTCTTCTTGTTCTTGTTGTTCTTGTACCTGTTGGCCCTTTAAAGTTTTGCTTTTAATTTTTTTAGGCTTGTTTTGCTCAAGAGTTTTGTGACTTTTGGTTTAGGGTTTTTGTTAGGAAGATTTTTGGATTCTTGTTTTTTGACTTCCTTTAGATCCTCAAGTTTCTGTCTTGCACCTAATAGTTTTTTTGCCCTCCTTTCTCCTCATTTCTGCACTTTCCTGTATGCTTCTGTTACTAATTTATTCCTTTAACAGGAACCCCCCTCAGCACTTCAATTAACCGTTTACCGTATATGATTTTGGTTTCTAAATTGGATTTGTCTGCCTCATTTATTAATAAAACCTCAATTATACACCACCTACACTACATCAGCCTGCACTCGTATTTTGTCACACCATACTAGTAGAACATCTTTTATCTGTTATTTTTCTCAATAATATCCATACATTTTATTCTAAAAAAATGTCCAGCTTTAGAATGAGAGTAGTACTATGAGTGTAGAATTGTCAGGACTCCAGATGCTAATTAATAAATAATAATAATAATAAATGTTAACCAGGTTATCAAGGGTCCTCATGAGCGCCTCAAACTCATGCTCTCCAACACGGTTCTTGTGCATGGGTCCGAATGTGGACCCGGCCCAGCCCACGGTGCCGGTTGTGTTCGGTCTGTGCGCATTTCGGTCCAGCATGATGAGGTTCTCGTCTCCTCCAGCACAGCACAAGGCTGAAACCTGAAGCATCACACAATTGTTATCCTTACACACGTTCTAATGAGTCCAACACAATATTTATACAAGATCTGATCATTCATCTTGGAGACACTTGTGTTTTCATGATGTATGTAAATTGTACCTGTATCTGACAAGCTGTCTGGATGTGGTAGATGGTGTAGAAGGCCTCCTCCACCGATTCTGCCAGAGCCACAAACCCGTGGTTCCTCAGCACAAGAACCTTGTTTTGAGAAGAAACAAATGGTTATTCGGTTTTTCTGTGACTGTGATGATGATAATGATGATGATTCAGTGTTGTTTTTATCACCCTGCATGTGGGCCCGAGACTCTTCTGCAGGTCCACTCTGTCTTCTTCCTCCTCCATCACGCCATTATAGTCATAATATGCCACCTCGCCCACCAGCAAAGCATCATGGGACAGCGGAAGGAGGCCGCACTTCATGGCTGATACCTGGATTCGAGTCGAGTAAAAAATCTAAACTGTCTTCAGAAGGGTTTTGAGGCAAAGAATATTAACACAGTGAGTCTGAACTGGCAGCCATAAGCTTCACATAGTGTTTATTAGCATGATCATTGGAGAAACATGTCTCAAACTGGCTTTACACTGTAGGAGGCTTTCCATGGTATAAAGGACATCATAAACATATTAAGTCATTTTGTTCCATTTACACTTACATGCCCTTATCCAAAAAAACCTTACAGTTTTCTCATTTATGCAACTGAGCAGTTGAGGGTTAAGAGTTTTGCTCAAGGGATTTAAACTTACAACTTTCTGATCAGAAGTCC
Source organism: Silurus meridionalis (assembly GCF_014805685.1). NCBI lineage: Eukaryota > Metazoa > Chordata > Actinopteri > Siluriformes > Siluridae > Silurus > Silurus meridionalis. Next base: position 1,597,347 of record NC_060910.1, read on the forward strand.
AACATTTTAATCACTAAGCTACCAACTCCCCGAAACAGCTGAGGAAATGGTTCCAGCAGTGTCCCAAAACTGTGTGAATGTAAGTGCTGTAAGGACACAATAAGAGGCCAGCACATGATGATGTTTGACGCTGGGTGGTCATGGTTTCGAAAGAACGTCTCTATGCATGTATCACTTATCATTTAAATCTCTATACCGGCTCTTTATCATCTTTAAACATCTTTATAATGTCTCTCTACCATCTCTATGATGGTTGCATAATGTCTATTTAATGTTTCTAGAAAGTACTCAATACCTTCTCTATCAAAATCTTAAAAATGTCTCTAAAAGCTCTATATCGTCTCTATGACTTCTCTATAAAGTCTCTATAACTTTTCGTGTATTTCACCACGAGACCTTCAGTGGTGTCCTACCTGAATCAATCCACCTCTTAATACCATCATTATTACACCAGTTATAGAAACCATCAATATAAGAGAGAAGTGCAGTATAGCGGAGAGCTGCATCACAGACAGTGAGAATGAATGTCATTACTGAAACAAAGAAACCCAATGAACACAATTCATAATCTCCTTTCACTGTAGCCACAACTGCATCGCTCGCATACAGTGTACCTGGAAAGTATTTACAGAGATTCACTTTTCCACATTTTGTTATGTTACAGCCTTATTCCAAAATAGATTCATTTCATTATTATTCTCAAAATTCTACAAACAATACCCCATAATGACAGGAGAACCTTCCAGAAGAACAACCACTTCTGCAGCACTCCACCAATCAGACCTGTATGGTAGAGTGGTCAGACAGGAACCACTTCTTAATAAAAGGCACATGACAGCCCACTTGGAGTTTGCCAGAAGGCACCTAAAGAACTCTTAGACCATGAGAAACAAAGATTGGACTTGTCTGGAGGAAACCAGGCACCGCTCATCAACTGGGCAGTACCATCCCTAAAATGAAGGATGGTGGTGGCAGCATCATGCTGTGGGGATGTTTTTCAGCGGCAAAAACTGGGAGAGTGGTCATGTGGAAAAGATGAATGCAGCAATGTACAGAGACATCCATGATGAAAACCTGCTCCAGAGCACTCTGGACCTCAGACTGAGGTGATGGTTCATCTTCCAACAGGACAATGACCTTCAGCACATAACAAAGGAGTGGCTATGGGACGACTCTGTGAATGTTCTTGAGTGGCCCAGCCAGAGCCCAGACTTGAACCTGATTGAACATCTCTGGAGAGATCTGAAAATGGCTGTGAACCGATGCTTCCCATTCAAACTGATGGAGCCAAAGGTGCTTCAACAAAGTGCTAAACAAAGGCTGTGAATACTTATGTACCTGATTTTTGTTTTTTTATTTGCAAAGATTTAAAAAACATTTCTTTCACGTTGTCATCTGGAGTCATTATGAGGTATAGTTTGTAGAATTTTGAGGGAAAATTATTTATTTGATCCATTTTGAAATAAAACTGGCGCTGGTGTCGCCAACCATAGAAATCTGGTTAAAGCAACAGCTATATGCAACATATTTATGGACAAAAATATATTAAAATGTAAATCAGTAATTCTGATAGAGTTTAGGTAAGCAGAGAAAACCTTGCTGACCCTGATGGTCCTCCACTGCTATAAATGTTACCTGAAAAATTTACCTAATAATCCTGCTGGTGTATTCTTTGTAAATAACACAAAATGAGAACAATGCATTTTCAGTGTGTGTTGCTGTGTGACTGTATGCAAATGATTGAATTAGCCAGATTTAGTGTGTGAGTGTGTGTGTGTGTGTGTGTGTGTGTGTGTGTGTGTGTGTGTGTGTGTGTGTGTCGTACAGCAGCTGTAGCGGGGGTGTGGAGGTGTAGAAGGCAGCGGACGTCGGGTCGGGCGGAGTAAATGGCCGAGTGCAAGCTGAAGGCGGAAACATCCACACCCAGTGTAGTGCTGCCCTGCTCGATCACATCGCCCAGAATATTCACCTTTACCTACACACACACACACACACACACACACACACACAGTAGTTAAAAACACGTTACTTACACAACACATTCTGTTTTACTTCATGTTTGCCATACAGTGGCCAAACCCTAAATACAGGCCACATCAGTGCTTTCATAATCAGTTACATTAAAGTGAAGATCATTTATAGAGTGTGTAGAGTGTATAGAGTATAGACACACACACACACACACACACACACACACACACACACACACACACACACACACACACTCCAAATATAGCTCCAGGTGAAATGCAAGTTAAGTTTCGGTAGATATAACAGCAGGATAGTGAAAGGAGCCTTATAAATAACCTTATGCATATTTAATCCTTAATTTCTATTTCTGTCTCATATTAAAATCCATTTCAGATGAGCTCAAATGAATCTCTGTTATTAAATCGAATCAATCAAATACTAAACACACAAAAGATGAGTGAAAGTAATTACTGTCTACTATATACACCATATATACATCATATCTGAAGTACACACATCTGACAGCTCTCTAATATCTGCTCAGTGACCTCCATGTAGGGTGTAGTGTACAGTGTGTGAGGTGCTGTGTGTAGGGTGTAGTGTACAGTGTGTGAGGTGTAGGGTGTAGGGTGTAGTGTACAGTGTGTGATGTGCTGTGTGTAGGGTGTAGTGTACAGTGTGTGAGGTGTGTGTAGGGTGTAGTGTACAGTGTGTGATGTGCTGTGTGTAGGTGTAGTGTACAGTGTGTGAGGTGCTGTGTGTAGGGTGTAGTGTACAGTGTGTGAGGTGTAGGGTGTAGGGTGTAGTGTGTACAGTGTGTAGGTGTGTAGTGTGTAGTGTACAGTGTGTGAGGTGCTGTGTAGGGTGTAGTGTACAGTGTGTGAGGTGCTGTGTGTAGGGTGTAGTGTACAGTGTGTGAGGTGCTGTGTGTAGGGTGTAGTGTACAGTGTGTGAGGTGCTGTGTGTAGGGTGTGTGTACAGTGTGTGAGGTGTAGGGTGTAGTGTACAGTGTGTGAGGTGCAGTGTGTAGGGTGTAGTGTACAGTGTGTGAGGTGCTGTGTGTAGGGTTAAGTGTACAGTGTGAGGTGCTGTGTGTAGGGTGTAGTGTACAGTGTGCGAGATGCTGTGTGTAGGGTGTAGTGTACAGTGTGTGAGGTGCAGTGTGTGAGGTGTAGTGTGTACAGTGTGTGAGGTGCTGGGTGTAGGGTGTAGTGTACAGTGTGAGGTGTGTGTAGGGTGTAGGGTGTAGTGTACAGTGTGTGTGAGGTGCTGGGTGTAGGGTGTAGTGTACAGTGTGTGAGGTGCTGTGTGTAGGGTAAAGTGTACAGTGTGTGAGGTGCAGTGTGTAGGGTGTAGTGTACAGTGTGCGAGATGCTGTGTGTAGGGTGTAGTGTACAGTGTGTGAGGTGAGGTGTAGGGTGTAGTGTACAATATGTGAGGTGCTGGGTGTAGGGTGTAGTGTACAGTGTGTCAGGTGTAGGGTGTAGTGTACAATATGTGAGGTGCTGGGTGTAGGGTGTAGTGTGTAGTGTACAGTGTGAGGTGCTGTGTGTAGGGTAAAGTGTACAGTGTGTGAGGTGCTGGGTGTAGGGTGTAGTGTACAGTGTGCGAGGTGCTGTGTGTAGGATATAGTGTACAGTGTGTAAGGTGTAGGGTGTAGTGTACAGTGTGTGAGGTAATGTGTGTAGGGTAAAGTGTACAGTGTGTGAGGTGTAGGGTGTAGTGTACAGTGTGTGACGTGCTGTGTGTAGGGTAAAGTGTACAGTGTGAGGTGCTGTGTGTAGGGTGTAGTGTACAGTGTGTGAGGTGCTGTGTGTAGGGGTGTACAGTGTGTAGGTGTGTGTACAGTGTGAGGTGTAGGGTGTAGTGTACAGTGTGTGAGGTGCTGTGTGTAGGGTGTAGTGTACAGTGTGAGGTGCTGTGTGTAGGGTGTAGTGTACAGTGTGTGAGGTGCTGTAGGGTGTAGTGTGTAGTGTACAGTGTGTGAGGTGCTGTGTGTAGGGTGTAGTGTACAGTGTGTGAGGTGCTGTGTGTAGGGTGTAGTGTACAGTGTGTGAGGTGTGTGTGTAGGGTGTAGTGTACAGTGTGTGAGGTGTGTGTGTAGGTGTACAGTGTGAGGTGTGTAGTGTACAGTGTGTGAGGTGCTGTGTGTAGGGTGTAGTGTACAGTGTGTGAGGTGCTGTGTGTAGTGTAGTGTACAGTGTGTGAGGTGCTGTGTGTAGGGTAGTGTACAGTGTGTGAGGTGCTGTGTGTAGGTGTACAGTGTACAGTGTGAGGTGTGTACAGTGTGTAGGTGTGTAGTGTACAGTGTGTGAGGTGCTGTGTGTAGGGTGTAGTGTACAGTGTGTGAGGTGCTGTGTGTAGGGTGTAGTGTACAGTGTGAGGTGCTGTGTGTGGTGTAGTGTACAGTGTGAGGTGTAGGTGTGTAGTGTACAGTGTGTGAGGTGCTGTGTGTAGGGTGTAGTGTACAGTGTGTGAGGTGCTGTGTGTGGTGTAGTGTACAGTGTGTGTGTGTGTGTGTGTGTGTAGTGTACAGTGTGTGAGGTGTGTGTGTAGGGGTGTACAGTGTGTGAGGTGCTGTGTGTAGGGTGTAGTGTACAGTGTGTGAGGTGCTGTGTGTATAGTGTAGTGTACAGTGTGTGAGGTGCTGTGTGTAGGGTGTAGTGTACAGTGTGTGAGGTGCTGTGTGTAGGGTAAAGTGTACAGTGTCTGAGGTGCTGTGTGTAGGGTGTAGTGTACAGTGTGTGCGGTGCTGGGTGTAGGGTGTAGTGTGTAGTGTATAGGATGTAGTGAGTAGGGTGTTGTGTGTAGTGTGTAGGGTGTAGTGAGTAGGGTGTTGTGTGTAGTGTGTAGGGTGTAGTGTACAGTGTGTGAGGTGCTGTGTGTAGGGTGTAGTGTACAGTGTGTGAGGTGCTGTGTGTAGGGTAAAGTGTACAGTGTCTGAGGTGCTGTGTGTATAGTGTAGTGTACAGTGTGTGAGGTGCGTAGGTGTTTTGTGTAGGGTGTGTATAGGGTGTGTTGTGTATAGGGTGTAAGATTTATTGTATAAAGTGTGTATGGTTCAGTAAGTGTATTGGGTGTAATGTGTGAGACTCTCACCAGGTTCGAGGCAGTGACCTCACCATAGGTCAGGCCTTCAGGTAGAACCAGGAAGTGCTCCTGCTCTTTACTGATACGCATCTATACACACACACACACACACACACACACACACATGCACATGCACACCCACAGAAAGATAGTGAGGCATATTATACACACCATAGCATGAGTTCACGTTAAATTATGTCATTTGATATAAAAAATAAAATAAAATAAATAAATATTCATATTCACAATAAATATTTATATTTTTTACACAAAAAACACTGTTGAAAATGTGTATCGGATTTAAGGCTTAGCATATCATGTATCAAGGGAAAGGTGTAGTGTGTAGGGTTTAATGTGTGAAGAGTATGATGTAAAGGGTGTAGTGTATAGGGTGTTGTGCAGAGTGTGTTCTGTATAGGGTGCAGTGTGTAGTGTATAGGATGTAGTGAGTAGGGTGTTGTGTGTAGTGTGTAGGGTGTAGTGTGTAGTGTATAGGGTGTAGTGTGTAGCAAGTAGTGTGTAGGGTGTAGTGAGTAGGGTGTCGGTGTAGTGTGTAGTGGCAGGGTGTAGTGAGTAGGATGTCGGATGTAGTGCGTACATCCGACACTATGGTGTAGTGAGTAGGGTGTCGGGTGTAGTGTGTAGTGGTAGGGTGTAGTGAGTAGGGTTTTAGTGGTAGGACACACCGTGAGTCGGGCCGTTGTGAGTTGAGTCCAGCCATACAGATCAAACAGGCGGTAAACACTCGCCAACTTACAGCGCATCAGCCGCTCCCCCTTCACCATGGCAACTGTATCCCACCCATGCAAATCATTAATGGGGGTCACCATGGTCATAGCTGGAGAGAGAGAGAGAGAGAGAGAGAGAGAGAGAAAGAAAGAAAGAAAGAAAAATATAGTCTTTTTCTGGCCAGAAAGTGCATCAGAGATATATTGGTTTCAATAAACCCTTTCAGAGGCGATTACGTAACTATGATAGCTGGAGGCAAAACGATTTAGAGAGAAATAAATGATGAAGAAACTCCAGACTTGAACTCACCACCACACATGTGACCTCATTTACATGATTTTTATGAGGTATTTAAAAAGAAGGTTTTGGTTTCATGATAATTGTAACAGAAATCAATCAGTGTTTGAGTCATTAATATCATTCTATTAATAAATCAGTGTGCTGAGAGTCACATTCGAGTCTTTACACATAAACTGAGGTGATTAAGTAAAGAAGCTTGTGATAAAAATGATCATGGAAACATTATAGTTATAATAAAACATAGTACTTTGGATAATTAAGTACATTTGAAAGCAAATTCTTTTGTACTTTTACTTAATTTACGGCGTAAATCTCTACTTTTACTCCACTACACTGGAAGAGGCCCTGGTTATGTGTCACACGTGTGTTCAGGCTCAGTAGTCAGGTAGTAAGCGAGGCTGACATTAGTCTCAATCACGTCTTATTATTTTGGACGAGAGGCTTATAAGGATGAAGACAGCCATGACTTTATCCCCGCTGTGTTTTCTTATAAACAGCAGAGTGACATGGCTTTGGAAAAGCTGGAAAAATAGATGAAATTAAGTTTTCTAAATGAGGCTAAGAGACTAATATCTATCAATGTGTACCGTATTTTCCGGACTATAAGCCGCTACTTTTTCCCCACATTCTGAACCCCGCGGTTTAAACAAAAAAGCGGCTAATTTATGGATTTTTCCTGGGTTTTTCCCGATTTTACAAACTTCAAGCCAAAAAACTGGCCCCATAACATTGAACCAATGAAACTCTTTATATTAAATCAGATGCGCTCCCACTGAATCGGGCCGCACCACATCATAAATATGGACGATGTTCCTCTGACGTTTGACCTGCCGCTCACTCGGACTGTCTACAGGAAATGTGAATCATTCGTCACGCTGAAAACAACCGGGCATAAAAACACACTTCACCTGTGTTCTGAGCTGCACGGCATCGGGAGAAAAGCTTCACCGATGGTGATTTTTAAACGCACGACGATGCCAAAAGATAAACTCGAGAGAAATAGTTGTGAAAGGAAGGAGGAAGACAGTGAACAATGACTTTCTTGGTAGGCTACTGTTTAGATACAAGCCGTGTAACAGACACTGTCTTTCATTAAAGCCTGTGTAAAGTTCATTAGTTTCAGTGTAGACACCTGCGGCTTATAGACAGGTGTGGCGTATTTATGTTCAAAATATACATCTTTGTCAAATTCAGTGGGTGCGGCTTATATTTGGGTGCGTTTAATAGACTGGAAATTACGGTAATTGGTTCTTTACTAGAATCTCAGTGTTTTGGTCTCTGTTTTGTCTTGCTTTCGCAGTCCTGGTCAGAGCAAAAAAGATTTTAATGAGTCATTGTTTCAAAACTAACCAAACTTAAGAGCTAGTAGTGGATAGCTTTTTTGCCTTCATCTAAGCTCCACCCACAAAAT
>NC_060910.1:1609847-1659847 GCF_014805685.1 Silurus meridionalis
AGGTACATTCCTGTGCCCTGATTTTACTGAGTGCTGTTGCTATAGAAAGTGGATAAGTGTTGTAATATAAACCTGTGCCGCTGTCAGAGCTGCTGTTACACAGAAATAAACAACTTCTGACCCAAGTACAATCCAGGATTTCTTTTTTCCAACACTGCAAACAGAGGATCTAAGAATATAGTAAAAATTTAAGCTATGATGCTAACAATGCTAACAAATAATCAAAACTACTGCTACCAGTTTAGCATTAGCATGTTCCCACACTCGCCTAATAGGAATCGTTCACCTCAGTAATACTGTTTAAAAAAAACAAATCTAATGTACAGTGCGATTCCTAACTTTAGGCCACGCCCTCAATCTAATAATAATAAAAATAATAATAAATTTTATTAATAGGTGCCTTTCTCAACACTCAAGGACACGGCACAATAAGGTTACAAGAGAAAGCATAATACACAACATATAGAAACAACGTATACAGCTTACGACATACACAAACAACAATTACAAAAGACTTAATACAAGTATGACTGTGACTGTGTATCTAATTCCAATGTCCCTATTTTGGGGCGGTGTTATGGCTCAGCCACGCCCCCTCCTGCATAAACATGATGCTTTTTTTTTACCGCACACTTTCCACTTCCTGTTTGTCCACACAGCAGTTTGTGAAAGCAGAGCAGGAGCTGGAAAGTGTGCAGACTAACGATCCGTCTAAAAGCAAAGATCCGATTGGCCTGATGTGAGGTTTTTCCCTCTGCTGCACTGAGGGATTGGGATGCTTTTAGAGGAAGTGAGGAAGTGACGAATTTGAACTGGATCATCATGTAAGTGATGCTGAGGATCATCTGTGAGGAGATGATCTATGGTAATTACCTTAAAGCTCCACAGACTGCAAACCGCCTTCACAAAGATAAAAAAAATCACAGAATCATTATCAACCTTCACCTTTTTCTGCTCCTCAAAGTGTTTGAGGATTTACTCATGTTCTTTGATTTGTAAAGAATCCAATTTACTTTTTATTTTTTATTTTTTAACTTGAATACTTTAAAATGAGCTATAAAAAGATTTAAAAACCCACACACAGTTAATTAACATATATAAATTAAATTAAATTAAAACTGTGCAAGAAAAATACAAACTTTCAGTAAACAAACAAACTAAGAAATTTAATTAAAAAAAAAAAAAACATCTCTTTGTAGATAATTAATTAATTCAATTTAATCCCCGCGATGAAAAAAGTCAGAAATCTAACCTGAAAATGAAGGTAATTAATTTTGAAAAGAATAATAGTAAACAATATAGTATTTTTGATTTATTTTTAATATATATGTGTGTGTACACACTGTTAAATTCTAACTTTATTTTCATTTAATTCTTACATACGGTTCAGATTTTTTGTGTGAAATTAAACTAAAAATCAGATTAAGCATCTGGTGTAGAAATACTTCCACAGCAGAATATAACCACTGATCATTTGTTATTTTTTCATCCTAAAATCCCAACTTGTGTAGCGTATGTGTGTGAGTGTGTGTGTGTGTGTGTGTGTGTGTGTGTGTGTGTGTGTGATGTTCACAGGGGAGATTAACAAGGTTCAGCGCAAATAACACAGTGAGCAAGTCACTTTATTCTTACTGGTAAAGTAACATGATCATTTAAATGCATGAGAAAATGAGGCAGATGGGACTCACTCACACACACACACACACACACACACACACACACACACACACACACACACACACACAGAGGTCTCCGGGAATGGTTGGAGAAGCCATGCCCACTGTACCACAACCCCTGAGGACACACTAACAAACAACATTGATGTCTAACAGTAGTAAAATCACCTGGGAGAAAATCAGAGCACCACCGATCAGAGTTTAATGTAAATAACATCAGACAAGTAAAATAGATAGCCACCACATCAACACATCAACAGTCATTGGTTGTTGGGAACAATGATCAGTCACCAATGGTCCAAACAACCAATCAACAATTAACACCCTTTCCAACAACCAATCAGTGATCACTGTTTTCTCTGCCAACCAATCACGAATCACCATTCTCTCCAACAGCCAATCTCAGAGCATTATATACTGTGTGTGTGTGTGTGTGTGTGTGTGTGGGTGTGTATATACAGACACACACACACACACACACACACACACACACACACACACACACACACACAGTATATAATGCTATATAATGCACAGTATAACAAACGCCACACAAGTTGGGATTTATATACACACACACACACACACACACACACACACACACACACAGTATATAATGCTATATAATGCACAGTATAACAAACGCCACACAAGTTGGATTTATACACACACACACACACACACACACACACACACACTATCTCACAAGTACCCCTTCCCCAGTACCAGCATCACTTATGCAGCCACAGACCATGATTCGGAGATGTGGTCAGGATTAATGGTGTCTTTACTGCTGAGAAATCCAGGCAGATCATTCTCCATCATGCAGTACCTTCATCACCTAATTGGCCCTGAATTAATTCTGCAGCAGAACAATGACCCCAAACATACAGCCAATGTCATTAACAACTAACTTCCGCAGGAGAAAACTCTGAGTCATGGAAGAAATAGTACTGATCCCAAGAGAGAACTAATCTCAACATCATCGAGCCTGTCTGGGATTAAATAAAGAGACAGAAGGATTTGAGGAGCCTACATCCACAGAAGATCTGTGGTTAGTTCTCCTTGATGTTTGGAAACAACCTGCATGCTGAGTTCCGTCAAAAACCGTGTGCAAGTGTACCTAGAAAAATGTATGCTGGACAAAAAACCCCACCAAATATTTATTTGATCTGGATTTCTTCTCTTTAATTACATTCCATTTCGTTAATTGATGATTGGTGCTGCTTCATGGCCCCGCGCGCGGCTGCCTAGCAACAGCTCATGCCAACATCAGCACCACACTTCATTCATTGTAATGGCGATGTTTTGCACGGGAAAACAGTATGATGGAAACTCTAGGGACCAAGTGCCAAACCGCGTCATCCCCTAACATACTAGATAGTGTGTATGTTTTTATTGTTATTGTTATTATTATTTGCGCTACCAAGCGGTTACGTCATCAGCGGGTCCGCGATCACTGATTACGTTCCGAAGTCTCATAGACCACCTGGTTCACTGGGGCTATTTACAGGATCCAGGAGACGCCAGCTCGTTTTGCGACGATGCCCTCAATAGATGTTTTTAATGAAGCAATACCTGCTATGACGGTCTACCCATGCCAAATGCGCTGAAATCCCCCCCTGTAGTGTCTATAATATCAGATACAATGCATCAGCACGGATATTTCTGTACCAATCAAAGAACATATCGAATATAAAATACGCTCATAAATACAGAAGTGTACACTGGATATAGACAAGCTGAAGTTTTTTCCGCACCACAATGTTGTTTACATCAGAAAGTCCGCAGGAGTCCTTGAAAAACAAGGCCGTGGATTAATGCAGCTGCGCGCCTCCAGACCCTTATAATAATCATTAGAATAAACATGTGCGCAGAAAGAGAGAGAGAGAGAGAAAGAGAGAGAGAAAAAAACACCTCAATCACAGCGGTTCTTACCTTACAGCATCCTCTCCGGCGCGGCCTTTGTGTGTGTGTGTGTGTGTGTGTGTGTTCCTGCCACACCTGCAGCCGAGATCACAACTACACAACACACAGCACAGGAAGATGAAGCTTATCCCTCGTTCCTCTTCTCCTTTCGATGAGAACCGAGGTTCTTCCTGCTAAAGGTTCACGACTAAACGTTTTGGTCATTGAGGAGAGACAGATCATCTCTCTGTAGACCCTCTGTAGACCCTCTGTAGACCAGCCCACTGCCGCGCCTCTCATTACACACCAATCACTTCACTGAGTCGATTCATTTGAACTGAACTGAACTGATCCACGCGACTCTGAACTGGTTTCATCCACCAGAAATGAATGATGAACCGGAATCACTCTGCAATACTTTTATACCGATTTTACAGTGTATTAAGATCTTTAGACTCTCATTGGCACTGAATTGCACCAGATCTTGTCACTCTGATGAAGCTTTTCTCAAATGTACATCCTCTGAATATAAATCCTATTGTTTCTATGGATCAGACTCAATAAAAGGCAAAACACAGTAAATGACTGAGTTCTGTGGACATCTTTGTCTCTGAAAGAAGAACTTGTGTAAGATGGAGAACAGGAGAGAAGATCAGAGTGATCAGACTCCCTCACCCCCCACACATGGAGGTGGAAGCTTAATAGTTTGGGTTTGTTTTTAAAGGTTGGAGATGCATTCCGTAAAGTGAGAGGAATCCTGAACCAACATGGCTCCCAATCCACACTTCAACACCATGCAGTTGCTTCTGGACTGAGGCTGAAGTGTACGTCCAAACTCTTTTATTTAGAGCGCAAACAGTCGTCTGGCATGTTATCTCTGTGAATGACTTTCCCAATCACCGCACCTAAATCCTACTGAACTGCTCTGGGATGAACTGGATCACAAGAAGGAAATCTCCAGTCTTTTTTACATGACATGGCATAGTATTTCAGCTTAATGTTTGGAAAAACAAAGTGCCTGGATGCTAAGAGAATTTTTCAATGAAAATAAAGTGAAACATCACTACATTTATAGATTTGGTTAAAGGACATCTTTGTAATGCTCAATTACCAAATTTGTTGCATAGATACAGATAGATTATGCAAAAACCATAAAAAAACTTGATCTTTCCAAACGTTTCACAGCCGTGGTATATAATTAAAGTAAACAAAATCAACAATGCCCAAAATAAATTAAATTAAATCCATGAATGAATTGTACAACGCAAAATCTATTAATTTCTGCGATTATTTATTTTTTACATCTCACCGTCATACAGCCAATAATTCACCCCCTGGTAAGTAGAGGTATTGCAGTTTAGTTTTTTCCTCAACTAATTCAGAGAAGAAACACCTCAGAACTGGAATCAGCTGTGTACATGCATCTGAAGGACAAAGGATACACATTTGGAGACGAAATCTTATACATCTAGGACAGAGAAGACAGATGGCTTGAGAGAGGAGTGGAGAAGGCCAACTATGTTCAGGTGGAAAATCCTTCTCTCAACAGAAGTGGAGGCCACAAACTGTTTCTTATTATTCATGCTGCTCTTTTATCCAATACCTCTTCATGCATCCACTAGGAAAGCCACAACTAAGGACCATCCATTCACTGCTCTTTACCCACTTAGTACTTCTATCCTCTCACTCTTCTTCTCTGGGGTCATTACATTCATTTATTAACAAATTTTATCTTACTCCTAACATCCCCACACTCTCACCTCCCCTGGTTCCCTCAACGAGGCTTTTCTGAGACTGAAGAATCTGCTCAAATGAGTAGTGAAATGTTTCAATCCAGAAGTCCAGGTGAACCAACTTCCAGATAACAGCACTTTCCAGATGCCACCCTGAATTCATTTAATAGACAAAAATGAGACCGTGTGCTGACATATTTTAATAGTAAGTGCTCATACAAAAAACAAAACACACTTTCAAAATATACTTAAACAGAGAAAATTACAATATAACAATTACAACAAAAAAACTTGCCAGTTTCAGATGTGAAATCAATTTGCTTTTTTAAATAAAAATAAACTAATAATTACACAATCCCTCTTTATCCAAGATTATATTCATTCTTCAGTGTAATGATCTGTGGAAGACGAGGCGGCGTCCTCCTCATCTCGTCTGACAGACCTGCAGTGAAGAGATTTATTTGTTGGTCATCAAACGCTGGATTGGGTCATATTTTACATGAGCAGTTTGCGTATCCTACTTCCCCAGAACGGACTCTACGGTAACTAAAGCCTCTCGAATCGATCAAAGACGCATAGATTTTAATAAATTATTATCCTTTCGTGGAAAGAAGATCGGATTCCCCAGGATCCTTGGTTTTACTGCAGTGTAGGAGAAAAGCAAAAATCCTATAATGCAATAAAACACTTCATGTTGTGCTGCAATAGGAAACTAATTAACAACAGATGATGTTGTACAGGTGTAAAGAAAAGAGATTTTCTACAACCGGTTGCCATGAAAGGTTTTATTCCACTTATACCACAACGATTCACTGATAATCCTAATTATAAGAACAGAATGTTACACTTCTGTTACAGGTATCTGATCCACTATGTATTTGTTGTATTCCATCTGCCACTTACCCTGGCTGTAAGACTAAATAAGACCGGCTGCAAGACTGAATAAGACCGGCTGCAAGACCGACTGTAAGACTGAATAAGACCGGCTGTAAGACCGACTGTAAGACTGAATAAGACCGGCTGTAAGACCGACTGTAAGACCGGCTGCAAGACCGGCAGTAAGACCGGCAGTAAGACCGGCAGTAAGACCGGCAGTAAGACCGGCAGTAAGACCGGCTGTGAAAAGCTTTAAGCAGGACCCTTAACCCCACCGCTGTTCATTTGTATGAATGAGATAAACCTTCACCTGATTGCTCTGGATACTGGTGTCTGGCAAAAGTTATAAATGTAAACCTGTTCCAGCATGACAATGCACCTGTACACAAAGCCATGAAGATCTGCTGTCCATGGGTTGGAGTGGAAGATCTACTGCCCAGACAAATCGGACCCTATTCAACAACTTTTGGGGATGAATGTGAATGCACCCCAGGTCTCCTCACCTCACCTACATCAGTACCTGACTTTACTAACACACTTGAGGCTGAATGAGAACACGTCTCCACAAGCACACTTTATAATCTAGTGAAACATCTTCCCAGAAGAGTGGAGCTAACTTTAAAATGATTAGAATATAAGTCAATGCAGCACAGCACAAAATTCATCAGGTGTCCACATACTCAGTCAGTGCAGCGTAATGAAATTGTGTTACTGTAACTGCAGGATCTCCTACCAGTGTGTGGTCAGAGCCGACCTGTATGATGTAGACAGGGACTGTGCACTGCACCGCCATGTTGCTCATGTCCATCTCATCCGCTTCTGCTGCAACAGCGGCTGATGGAGAGGTGACTGATAAAGACTGGCTGGTCAGAGAGTCGAGCACCTGACCGAGGGAATGAGGGAAAGAGAGAGAGAAAAAAAAAAAATCAGAAAAATACAAGATAAAAAGAAAAATGTATACAAATGGGGTTTTATCACCTGTGTGGTTTCAAAAACATTTATTACAAAAAATAAATATAAAATTATGTTTCTTTTTTTTTAATAATTAATGGAAAAGCCCTCAAACGTGAGAAAAATTAAACAACCAAAAATACCCCCCAGTATAACAGTAGAAGTTGCATTTTTCCCTTGGCCTTCATTTGCATACTGAAACATGATTGGCTCTTAGATTTTAGGATGCAATATCACTTCTGGGAAAAATCTTCTGTATTGTTCGAGTATTTTTGCTTCATGAAAGTTTCTGAATTTCTTAATACAATTCAAAGGTTACTTTGAGAAAGAATATATATATTTTTTTTAAGTACAAGTAAAGAGTTTCTACTTCAATAATGTATTAAACCAATATTCAATCTTACCTCATCCACATTCCACAAATCAGCACACCGATCATCAGAGGGTGAATAGCTGTAGCTCATGCTCTCCAACAGCTCGCTCGAAGCTTCATCACTCTGCCAAGAACATCATAATCATCATCAAGATAAAATAGGTTATTATAGACGCTCGAAAACTGGCGTGTGTGTAATTATATAAAGTAATGAGTGTGTTAGAGAAGTGAAGAAAAGAGTGCAGGCAGGGTGGAGTGGGTGGAGAAGAGTGATGGCAGGAGTGATACGTGATAGAAGAGTATCTGTGAGAGTGAAAGGGAAAGTTTATAGGACTGTGGTGAGACCTGAGACCTTGTATGGTTTAGAGACAGTGGCATTGAGTAAAAGACAGGGGGTGAAGCTGGAGGTATGAGGATGGAGGATGATCCGCTGTGGCGACCCCTAATAGGAGCAGCCGAAAGAAGAAGATAGAGATATATACAGTGTAATTATATATAAGCCCAGCCCTCCTCAACGACTATCACCCTGTAGCCCTGACCTCAGAAGTAATGAAGTGCTTTGAAAGACTGCTCAGAGACTTCATCACTGTTTGAATACCAGACACACTGGATCCTCTACAGTTTGTGTACCGCCAGAACTGTTCTACTGAGGACGCCATTGCACATCTCCACACAACAACAAGACACCTGGACTGCAGAAAAGGGAATTATGCAAAAATGCTGTTTGTGGACTACAGTTCAGGTTCAACACCATAATTCCCTCCACACTCACCTCCAAGTTGGAGGTCCTGGGACTAAGCCCACCCCTGTGTCAATGGATCTCCAACTTCCTGACTGACAGACCACAAGCCATATGGGTGGGCAAACACACCTCATCCACCCTCACCCTCACCACTGGAGCTCCCCAGGGTTGTGTTCTGAGCCCCCTGCGGTACTTAATGTACACATTACTGTGTGACTGTGTGGCCAGTTCCACCATCATCAAGTTTGCTAACGACACTGTTGTGGTGGGCCTGATCTCAAACAACGATGAGATGGCCTACCTACAGGAGATTAAAAACCTGGAGAGATGGTGCCAGGAGAACAATCTTCTCCTGAACATCAGCAAGACTAAGGAGTTGATAGTGGACTTCAGCACGAAGCGGTCATACCAACTGATAAACATCAACAGGACCCCAGTGGAAAGAGTAGACAGTTTCCGGTACCTCACACAGGACCTGTCTTGGTCCTGTTCCATCAACACCCTGGTGAAGAAACCCAGCAGCGCCTGTACCATCTGAGACGCTTAAGGGACTTTAAACAACCCTCTCAGTTGCTAAGGACCTTGTACACCTGCACCATTGAGAGCGTTCTGACGGGTAGCATCACTTCCTGGTTCAGGAACAGCACCATGCAGGACACGTGAGGCCTCCAGAGGGCGGTGTGTTCAGCTGAACTCCCTGACCTGCAGGACCAGGGCCAGGAAGATTGTGAAGGACCTCAGCCATCCCAACAATTGACTTTTTGCTCGGTTACGTCCAGGGAAGCGCTTCCACTCCTTGAAAGCAAACAGAGAGAATGAGCAGGAGCTTCTTCCCACAGACCATTCGGAGGAACTAGTACTGGACTTCTCTCCCAGTCTCGCTGCACAGTTATGACACCTTAAATCTGGAGCTTCACAGTACAGTGTCACTTTATACCACACCATACTGCACATGGACAATCACACTAAAACCCTTTCTGGCAATCCATTTATATAATTATATCTCCATATTCTCATACTTATTATTTATACTATACACTATTTTATTTACTTTATTTTTACTCATATTCCATTTTTATGTTTACAGGTTGGACAGTCGCACAAAGAATTTCACTGTATGTCGTATCCTGTATGAATGTGACATACAATTTTTATTCGATATAAAAGAATCCCCAAGTGGCCAAAAGTATTAGGACACCAACTTTCTTCCAGTCATGAGACACAGTGTCATCATGACACCGCTTGGAAGTAGCCCCTATAAATTTCATGCATATTCTGCTCTCATACATAATTAAATGTAGACAAAACTGCATTTACTTTTACTGATTACATTTTTTTTTTTACACAAATATCATAATTTTCTACTTGTTCCATAATTAAACCAGACTCGTTTTAGTTTCCACATATTTCCTGTCATTCTCCTGATCATCATTATCTCTGCTTGTGTTCTTTATGGTGGATCGTCAGTCTGGACACGTAGTAATCTTCAACTTTTTTTAGTCTTTTAAAGCGTGAGGATCTGCACTTCTACTGAGTGAAGGATGAGTGGACTTTTGCCGTCTCTGATAGAAGGTACATAGTGTATGTGTGTGTGTGATCTGCACTGACATGTGCTGAGGTGTCGCTGAGGACGGAGGTCAACAGTCGGATGTACTCGGTGGCGGCCTTCAGCATGTCCACTTTACTGGGTTTGCGGTCTCGTGGCATCACCGGTACGATCCGCCTCAGGTAAGAGAACATGCTGTTCAGACTACGCACCTGCAGGGGGCGCCAAAGGACAGAAGACCACAATGAGGACCAGCAAAATGTCTCACACAATTCACTCATACATAAACTGTTCTGGATTTTTCTCCAAAAACAAAAAGACTCATAACTGCACTGTAAGATTATTAACTTCGACACAACAAAACATAATATTGAATAATAAAAAAAAGAAAGTTTTAAAAATATTTTTTTATTTTAAAGCTCAGTCAGATGAGAAATAAATTGGATTATAGACAAGTTTATTTATGATTTAAACTGTTTTTATCCTAATAAACAGATCTCTAACACTTAGCCAGCTCAATTAGTTATTTAATAACACGATTGCCACTACTTGTCTATCAACAGGAAGCCACGCCCACATAACTGATCCAAAAAAGCTTAAACCAAATAAAAATAATCCATGTTCAATCTGGATCTGATCATCACATTTGAAACTCCTGATAAGCATTTAGAGGTGTTGAGGTTTTTACCTGCGGTGCCGTGTTTAATTCAGTGTTTAATTACGTATAAAATCTCAAACTCCAAGTGCAATATAACCAGACGGACTCGAGTCTTAGTCCCACTTCTTCCTTACATATTTTCATGGAGTAAATTTCACCACCGTCGATTATCTTGTGTGAAAACCACTTCACAATTTAATAGCAGGTACTTTTGGATGTGGGCGTGGCCTAATTAATTCCAAACAGTGAATGTGAATAAGTGAATGCTGACTGGACCCCAGACCTTCTCACCTACAGTCAGTACCTGACTTTATTAACACACTTGCAGCTGAATGAATCTCCACAAATCTAGTGGAACATCTTCCCAGAAGAGTGGAGATTATTATAAAAGCAAATGGAGTCTAAAAGCAAAAATGTGATGTTCCAAAAAAAAAAAAAAAAAACCCACAAACCAATTCTCTGGTCAGGTGTCCACAAACATACAGCTGCATCTCAATAAACAAATGTTGTGGAAAAGTTCATTTCTTTCAGTAATTCAACACACAAATGGTAAAACTGGTGTATTAAATAAATTCAGTGCACACAGACTGAAGTAGTTTACATCTTTGGTTCTTTTAATTGTGATTATATTGTCTCACATAAAAACCTTCAATTCACATCTCAACCAATTAGAATATGGCGACATGCTAATCGGCCAATCAACTCAAAACACCTGGAAAGGTTTTCTGACGCTTCAAAATGGTCTCTCTGTTTGGTTCGCTGGACAACACAATCATAGGGAAGACGTCTGATCTGACGGTGTCCAGAAGACAATCATTGACCGTCTTCACAAGAAGGTGAAGACACAAACATTCACCACTAAAGAAGCTGCTGATCACGAGTGCTGTATCTCAGCATGTTAACAGAAAGTTGAGTGAAAAGAAAAAGTGTAGAAAAAAAAAGATTCACAACCAACCAACAGAACCGCAGCCTTGAGAGACTCGTCAAGCAAAATCCATTAAAGAATTTGGATGAACTTCACAAGGAACGGACTGAGGTTTGGGTCAAGGCATCGAGACCCACTACACTCAGACATGTCAAAGAATCTGGCTTCAGTTGTGGTATTCCTCTTGTTAAGCTCCTCCTGAACCACAGACAATGTCAGCGACATCTTACCTGGGCTAAAGAGAAGATCTGGACTGTTTCATAGTGGTCCAAAGTCCTCTTTTCAGATGAAAGCAAGTTTTGTATTTCACTTGGAAATCAAGGTCCCAGAGTCTGGAGGAAGGGTGGAGAAGTTCATCGCAAGATGCTTGAAGTCCAGTGTTAAGTTTCCACAGTCTGAGATGATTTGGGGTGCAGTGTCTCCTGTTGGCGTTTTTTGAAAACCAAAGTCACGGCACCCGTTTACCAAGAAATTGTAGAGCAGTTCATGCTTCCCTTCGCTGACCAGCTTTATGGAGATACTGCTTTCATTTTCCAGCAGGATTTAGCACCTGCTCACGCTGTCAAAAGCAGCAAAAGTTGGTTAAATGACCATGGTGATGGTCAGCAAACTCACCAGACCTGAACCCCACAGAGAATCTCTGGTGTAGTGTCAAGAGAAACACGAGAAACAAGAGACCAAAAAATGCATATGAGCTGAAGGCTCATATGAAACCTGGGCTTCCATACCACCTCAGCGGTGCCACAGTCTGATCTCCTCCATGCCACGCCCAATTGAGGCAGTAGTTAAAGCAGAAGGAGCCTCGACCAAGTATTAAGTACAGATACAGTAAATGAACAGACTTTCTAGAAGACCCACAATTCACAAATTTTTTGTAATGAAGTTCTCATTTGTTGAGATATAAATTGGTGGGTTTTTGTTACATGTGATCCAAAACCCTGACAATTAAAATAACCCAAGACTTTATCTATTTATTTAATTCACGAGTTTCACAATTTGAGTTGTATTCAACATTCAAATGTATTGAGATGCACCTGTACACACACACACACACACACACACACACACACACACACACACACACACACACACGATGTACAAAATAGTACGAAGTTAAAAGCGTCATCATTGTGCTTTTTGAAACACTGAATTTATTTGTAGAACTGTTAATACTCATCATAAAGAACAAGCAATGAATCCTAACGAATCTTTCCGAACACTCGTAATTAATTAATTCAGGTCGACTGATTCCTTGTGCTCTGATTTCGTTTTTCTGCATCAGCGCTGCAGCACCACGCCAAAGAATTATACAAAACACACAATGTTAATTTCTCTCTTGATAAATGATGACTGATAGTCTCACACACACACACACACACACACACACACACACACACACACACACACACACACACACACACACACGAATTAACGTGTTCAGAAGCGTGAACTGTAAGCTGAAGGTCTCCGTCGCTTTTATTTAATTACGTGTAATAAATTCAAACAAAATCGTGAATAATTGAAAAGCAGTTTCATGAGATTGTTGAAGATTTACATTGAAGCGCCTCTTTGGTTTTGTTTTTTGCTGTGAAAAACCCTGACAAAACTTCAACATTCATTTTTCCGAGGTTTTTATGAAACACACACTCGACGAGGCTCTTAAATAAAAAAAATCTCATGTTTTTTTTTTTTTAAGTATAAACTTTAATCCTAGGCTTATATATTCGACTCTTTTTGCTTCTTTTGCATTTTATACTTTTTCCATGAACGTTTATTATATTATTCCCAATAGTTTACACTCTCATCTCATATTTCACATTATATTTCAGCCACCACGTGTTGCTGGGGGTCAAAGAAATGCAGAATCAACAGTGTGAAATACATGAGAATTAATCTGTTGCTGTAACCAATCAGGTTTCGAGTTAGCAGGACCAGGGCCATCTAGCAGGCGTACAATAACATTAGCATTTCTACATTCTTTCTTTGCACGTCTGAGTGCACTGATCAGAGCTCACAATCTGTAGCAGACTTTTCAAGAATATCTGGAAAGTCTGGAACAGTTACGCTCTTTTATTAAGCTTTTCTACTTCCTCTGTCCTGTAGAATTTGCACAAAAACACATTTGACTTGCGGAGAGGTGCAGTTGTGGCTCCAGTGAAAGGAGACTTGTTGAATTGTGTGCATTGGGTTTTTTGCTTTAGTGATGATGTTCATTCTCACTGTATGAGATCCTGTGTGAGATGCAGCTCTGTTCTACTGCACTGCTCTAGAACACTGATGGGTTCTGGAGATGTGATGATGAATTGATTTGGGTAAATACATATATCACAGTATACATAAGCATCCAGCAAGGATGTAGAAAAGAGGAAGAATCCATGCATTGATGTTATTATGAACAGTTAGAGAAGGTTTGACAAAAACAGGAAGATGAAAGAGAAAAATCTGAAAAGCTTAAACGACTCATAAAAATAATTCGAATCTCAGTATTCGGTTCAAAGAGTCGATTCTTTCGAACATGGCATGTCCACTAACCCGGAGCCGCTCTTTGGCGTTGGCTATCTGTCTCTTCTTTGTAGCATCGTCTCTATCCTCCATGTCCATGTACTGTCCATCCTCCGTCCTCAGCAACTTTCCGATATTTACGTGCACCGGAAGCGACGGCTCGGTGCTCTCGTGCAGCAAAATGTCGCCCATCATCTCTCGCTCAGGCACTTTCATTAATCCCCCCATCACCTCCCTCTTCAGGCTCTGAACAACAAAACAAAACAAAACTATACATTTACGCACAAAAATATAAAGCCATACCAAAACACACCACTTCCGCCAGCCTTACTTATTAGAAAAAAATTCAAATGCGCGCACCTGGTTTAAGCCACGCCCTCTAATTAGCATCCGCGTCAATTAAAGGAATGAAATACCGCTGTTAGCCACCAGAGGGCGGAAATCAGGGGAAATAACGGAACAGGCGTACAACGTCAAGTTTATTAATTATAGAATGCCATTTACTATTAAAAATATTTATTATTCTTTTCTTTTTTTGTGCCATCGATTAATTAAAATAGTTCCTGATTAATCGCAGCTTAATCGCACATTTGTAACTGTTCTAAATGTACCTTGAATGTATACTTAGTTGCCTTTAATTAATACTCTAATCAACATGTGCATGGACTAATATCGATGCTTTATGCCTATGTATGTTTATTATAAGTGAAACCGAACTCTTTATAGAGCATGAAGACAAAATATTCTAGTAAATGTTTTAATAATGGTGTTTTAAATGACGTAAATCATCTGGACACCAAACAGAACTTTTTGCTATGTTTCCACACGGACGGTTTTAATTGCTGGAGTGGCGGATTTTGGTGCTTGATTTGAGACTTGCCGCATCAGTAAAACAAATGTTTAGTGATTTAAAAACAAAAATATATATATATATATCGGTGGAGTTTATTTATTATTTATATATGAGTAAAGAAAGTAAACTGCACTGCATTAAGCGCATGTAAATAAAATGAGTGTTGTTAAAATAAATTTGCGTTAATTACACACACATATCCAAAGTGCACTCTTCTGTGTGTGTGTGTGTGTGTGTGTGTGTGTGTGTGTGTGTGTGTATAACTCAGCCAATCAGATTTCTATCTGCCATTTTATATTTGCACCACTAGATGTCCACAGCTGAACAGTTCACATCCCTCACAAACACAACATTGCTGCTGGGTCTTAGATTTTCTTCTCTTGTGCCATTTTAATGTTTTACTTCACTTCATGCAGGTTGTAAATCCCACTACTGCTGTGTTAATCCTTCATTTTCATTCCAAACAGTGACGCCGGTGATGAAAATGAAAAGCAAACATGAGGTGCGCGACAAAGTGGAGTAGCAGTTACTTTCTTACAGGGAATATTTTCACAGAAATTCTAATGGTTTCCACAACAAATACCAAACTAATAGAAACCATCATCTGAAAAAACATTTGTAACTGTTTCAAGCAATTGGTTTCTATTATAAATCATCTTTCTGTACATCATCATCATCAAACCAAAGGGACACTAATGGACCTAATGGTCCCAGTTGGTGTCTGTTGTTTTGGTGAGAAGGTTCTGGGGGTGCATTCAACATTTACATTCATCCCGAAGGTGTTTAATAGGGTTGGAGCTTTATAGCAGGAGATCTTCCAGTCCAACCCATGCAGATCTTCATGGAGCTGGATTTGTGCACAGGGGTATTGTCATGCTGGTACAGGTTTTGGCCTCTTTAAATAAAGAGGAAATTTCATGCCACTGCATCCAAAGACGTCTTGTACAATTGTGTGCCTTCAACGTTCTACTACAGTTTGGAGAAGAAGCACAAATGACTGAAAAAGTCAGGCGTCCGAATATCTTTGCCGATCTACAAGGTGCCGAAGGTTTTCTGTTGGTCGTTAATGGTATCCACTATACACAATATGCCCCTTCAACAAATGACCATTATAGAGACTCACAGAGTTTCACCAGTACAGTGGAACCAATACAATTTCCATTAAAACCAATAAAACCATTACAATTCTTATTTTTACACAAAATGCATGAAAATGTCTGAAATGATAAAAAAGAAAAACGTATTGAAATCATTATCATCATTAGATCAGGAAGCTGTCGCAAGGTTGCAATAGACTTTAACAGGAAACATGACGAGAACATCTCTTACACACACACACACACACACACACACACACACACACACACACACACACACACACACACACAGTTGCCAAAGATGAGATGAGTACATGATAAAACATCCACTTTTCTGCAAGTTTTGATTGACTCTATATATCTATATATCTTCACAACTTCCTATTTGCATATTAACCCTGACTGTACCTCATGTATAAATCATTACAAAAAAAAAAAAAAAAGTATATATTGTTGTATCTTGAAGTCCCTTCCTTTCTAGAGATCAAACCCTTCTTCTTGCTTCTCTTTCTCTACCATCCCGAGACACCCTGAGGTTTGGCCAGCTCCAGTCACCTCCCACCTCGTGATGATTACGGACCTTTAAAGAAGTTGATGCCAAACTCGCAATCATCCCGAACCATCTAGAGACGTATCAGTGCCAATTGGATCCCACTACATATGTGGAGTTTTGACATTGGACCTCCTGGAGTGTTTAAAGGCTCTGGCATGGAGGAGCTGATGCTGGATCTGTGATGATCACAAATGTTGAGCTCAGTAGCTCCTAGTTTTATAACCATAAAGACTGTTGAAAGAACATTACTTATAATCTTATACTCCAGTGCTCATGTTAGTTCTCACTCTCCAGTGTTCTGTATTGTTGAAAGATTTATGATCAAACTCTTGATGTCACCCAAATGAGGATGGTTTCCCCTTTTGAGTCTGGTTCCTCTCAAGGTTTCTTCCTCATAACATCTAAGGGAGTTTTTCCTTGCCACAGTCACCACGGCTGCTCATCAGGGATAAATACACACCATTCACCTTCACTGTTGATTTCTGTAAAGCTGCTTTGAGACAATGTCTGTTGTGAAAAAGCACAATACAAATAAACTTGACTTGACCCCTGATTCTGATCCCCTGCTCCTTATATGCACCATATTCACTCGCTCCGTTTCCACTTCTCATCGTGGGCTCTTCATTTACTTTAATCCGTCTCTCTGGACTCGTGTCCATTTTCACTTCATTCTCATTTTTGCACTTAACATTTATTCCCACTTCATGGAGAGAACAGACACGTGACACGTCAGGTTCGAGGATGAGCGCATCAGGTTGGGTTTATGCCCAATAATCAGAAGAAGAACGTAATAAATCAGTGAATGTAAACACAAGACTCTATGTTTCTGTAACTATAACAGTTGTTTAAGTAACTATACATTGTGTATCAGATGAGAGATTCAGAGAAATGATTACGAGTAAACAGAATAAACACTATTCTATGCATTTCAGGCTCGAGACCCGACGCAGTGACGGGCCGTGAACTCAGACGAGAGAAAATAAAATGGATCAGACGCATAGCTCTTTCTGACTGCCGATGCCACGTGGTTACATAACATGCATTTTTTACGTGACTTCTGTGGCTGCGTGAATCAGATGCATGCCTGATGGGGCCATCCTGGAGCTCGTTAAGGCCAAGGGTTTAATGAAGCGCTGTCTGGAGTCTGGTATGTGGATGTTTTTTAATTGTCTGCCACGTTTTCTTTTGAGATGTTGCTAATAGGGAGCAAGCGATAGTTTCTTGATGGTTAAGAAAAATAGTTTCTTTTCAATCTGATACAAAGTACGTTCAAGACCATCCATAACGATACCGACACCACCAGTGCTTCTGAAAGCCGTTATTCATCATTAAATAGACTACAATGGACTGGACTTCTCTTTCGTACCATTTGTTTTTCAAACATTATCAAGCAAACAAACATTTGACAAAATATAATTCATCACACAAACCATATTCACATCATATTTCCATAATTCTTTCTTTTTTCCCCACAAAAACATTTTTCCCCCAGTTTCTTCTTTGACAAATCAACTCTCCATGCTTTTCTGAAGGTCCAGAGGATGCAGCAACCTCGAAAGGCCCGACCTTTTCACCCATATGTGTTGTTCTTCATAAACTGTTGGAGGAACACAACTATGTATGACATCTTTGGATGTGGGAGCATGAAATCTTCCCTTTACTTTAACTAGGAGACCCAAACCTGCTCCAACATGACAATGCTCCTGTGCACAAACCCATGCTTTAGATGGGTTGGAATTGTGTGGAAGATCTCCTGCTCTAGAGCTCTAAACCCTATTGACCACCATTGGGATGAATGTGAACGCTGACTGCACTCCAGGTCTCCTCACCTCACCTACACCAGTACCTTTACTAATACCCTTGTGGCTGAATGAATCCCCACAAAATCTAGTGGAACGTAAATGTGGAATCAAAAAGCACATACCAATTTTATGGGCAGGTGTCCACGTCCAACGTATAAACGTGTATATATATATATATATATATATATATATATATATATATATATATATATATATATATATATATATATTTTTTTTAAATATGTATTAGGAGCAGAAATCAGGGTTCCCACACTTTCAAGAACATCAGATTCAAGGACTTTTTAAAGCACCATTTATTAAATATAAAGCACTCATAAAATTCACACCTCAGCATAAACAGCGTCATGAAATACTTCATACAGCACTTAACAGAGTAATAATAATGTTTTAAATGTAGGTTTGTGTAGGTTTCATAAACTTAAGACTGTTTTGAGCAGCCATCTTCAATTAAATCCATTTAAGTCAATGGAGTTCTTACTGGTATTTAAATAACGAGTGTAAAATGCAGCGGATCGTCTCCATACCCCCCTGTCCTCTACATCTCCCTCTTTCAAACCAACTACCCGCATGTCTTCTTTCACCACATCCATAAACCTCCTCCTTGATCTTCCTCTTTTCCTCCTTCCTGGTGTCTCCATCCTCAGCATTCTCCTACTGATATACCCCATGTCCCTCCTCTGCACATGTCCAAACCATCTCAATCTCACCTCCCTCACCTTGTCTCCAAAATGTCCTACATGCGCTGTCCCTCTAATAAACTAATTTCTAATCCTGTCCATCGTCGTCACTCCCAATGAACATCTCAACAGCTGCTACCTCAGCTCCACCTCCTGTCTTTTACTCAATGCCACTGTCTCTAAAACATACAACATCTCAGGTCTCACCACAGTCCTATAAACTTTACCTTTCACTCTCACAGATACTCTTCTATCACAAATCACTCCTGCTATCACTCTTCTCCACCCACTCCACCCTGCCTGCACTCTTTTCTTCACTTCTCTAAAACACTCTCCATTACTTTGCACTGTTGACCCCAGGTACCTGAACTCCTCCACCTTCTCCACCTCTTCTCCCTGCAACCTCACCCCTCCACTGTCCTCCCTCTCATTCACACACATGTACTCTGTCTTACTCCTACTGACTTTCATTCCCCTTCTCTCCAGCGTGTACCTCCACCTCTCCGGGCATTTCTCAACCTGCTCCCTACTCTCACCACAAATAACAATATCAACTGCAAACATCATAGTCCATGAAGACTCCTGTCTGACCTTGTCCTTCAACCTGTCCATCACCACTGCAAACAGGAAAGGGGTCAAAACCGATCTTTGATGCAGTCCAACCTCCACCATAAATCAGTCTGTCATTTCTACTGCACACTTCACTGCTGTCACACTGTTGTTGTACATGTCCTGCACCACCCTCACATACTTCCTCATACAATACCACAACTCCTCTCTCCACCCTGTGGTACACTTTCTCTTATTCCACAAACACACAATGCAACTCCTTCTGACCTTCTCTATACTTCTCCATCAACATTCTCAAAGCAAATAATGCGTCTGTGGTGCTCTTCCTCGGCATGAAACCATACTGTTGCTCACAGATGGTCACCTCTTCTCTCAGCCTGGCTTCCACTACTCTTTCCCATAACTTCATGGTGTGACTGATCAACTTTATTCTCCTGTAGTTACTGCAGAGATACTAAAAATAATAAATATATACATGCTGTTGAAGTTCATTAAAAAAGAATATATATATTTTAAATATAAATAAATGTAAAAAAACCCTTACAGCTCTGACTCTAAAACCACCTACACGGATGGAGGTGAGTGAAATGAATAAAACAGCAGAGAATGCAGATCTCCAGTCTGGAAATATCTCACACTGTGGGCTCGAGTCATTCAGTTTGGTGAAACAATTGTAGGAAAAGTGGGCGATCTTTCAGAAACCGATGGAGAAATGATGGTGTGGGATTGGAATCTGATCTGATCAGCTTCTGGCTGATATCATGTGACATCCTGTGCTTGGACAATGGCTTGGATGTTCGCTGTGTAAAATAAGAAAAGGGCATTGTATCGGCTTTGTCACCTTGTGCCTGCACTGCGGGTGAACTTCTACAAATAAATTATAGGAAAAAGAAGTCTAGGAAAAAAAAAGAAGAAGAAAGACACACTTGTGAAACTCATTGCTGCGAAAGTTTTTTTCTGAGTACAGGAAACAGTCATTAGGTGGACCAAAGCCAAAATACGCGACTTGCCGAACCACAAGTCTCTCTATCTATATAT
Organism: Silurus meridionalis; assembly: GCF_014805685.1. Taxonomy (NCBI): domain Eukaryota; kingdom Metazoa; phylum Chordata; class Actinopteri; order Siluriformes; family Siluridae; genus Silurus; species Silurus meridionalis. The sequence continues at coordinate 1,630,349 of NC_060910.1, forward strand.
CTATCTCTTTATTTCTCTCTTTTCTCACCCGTAAAAGGGATGAATCCTCATGTCCAGAGAGCTATGATTAACTTTTTCCACATCACTGCTCAGCAAAATCATAGACATCATTTCCACAAGTCAGCCAGCAGTCTGATTATCAGCCCCTGTTATCAAACTGAAATAACGTTTGATTTTAATTAAAAAAAAGACGCCACAAAAATATTCACTATATCTCCAAACGTTTGTGGACACCTCTTTGAACATGCCCTTCCACCTTTAGTCTGCATTCGTTGTTATAATGAGCTCCACTCTTCTGGGAAGATGTTCCACAGGATTATGTGGAGATTTGTGTAAGATTCATTCAGAGATAAGGGTGTTAGTAAAGTCAGGTACTGATGTAGGTGAGCTGAGGAGGCCTGGGGTGCAGTCAGTGTGAAAAACTCATCCCAAAAGTGGTCAATAGGGTTTTAGATCTTCCACTCCAGCCCATGGAAAGCATATCTTCATGGAGCGGTCATGCTGGAACAGGTTTGGGTCTCCTAGTTCATGTGAAGGGAAGTTTTCTTGCCACTGCATCCAAACACGTGTGTCTGTGGAAACAGTTTGGGGAAGAACCAAGTGTACATCTGCAATAAACACACTACTAAAAAACTCGTACTTTTTCCCAGATTTTGAAACATCTACCCAGACTTCTTTCTATTTTTTTTTTTTTTTATGTGACACGTTCTTGAAGGCTGTTGTAATTCAGTAGTTAAGGTTTTGGGTTACTGATAATAAGGTCAGGGGTTTAAGCCCGTATCACCGCCAAACTGTCACTGTTGACCTCTTCAGCAAGGCCCTTAACCCTATCTGACACTGAGCTCTGAGCCCAGCTTCCTAAAATGCTAGAATATGCGAAAACCAGGAAGTGGGAGCTCAGTGGTTAAGACTCTGGGTTACTGAGCAGAATGTTGGGGGTTCAATCCCCAGTACTGCCAAGCTGCCACTCTTGGGGCCCTTGAGCAAGGACCTTATCCCTGATCTGACCTGATCTATCTTCTCCAGGGGTGCTGAATCATGGTGCTCTGACTCCAGGTTCCTAACATTACAGGGATGTGTAGAAAGAATTTCACTGTGCTCTAATGTACATGTGATAAGTATAAAGCACCTTCACCTTTGGTCCGAAGCATCACATGGACAAAAAAACCAACATGGTATATTTGGAATCTGATCAGCGGTGTTGTGCAGTCCGTTTTTCGGAAGACGACAGGAAGTTCCTCGCAACCGGTTGCGAAAAAAAAAAAAGCCAAGAACAATTTATTATCACAACACACAACTTTCTGAAAAACAAAGGTACAAACAACAAACTCCAATAAATCATCAGGGGAGCAGACTCGAGCAGCAGCATTGGGGTTACAGACCTTCAAATTGAATAAATATATACGTTTATATAGAATTCATTAATTAACAAATTTCAATGTAATTGTAATAAAATTTGGGACAAAAAAGGTCAAAGTAATGAATTCAGATAATGAGGGGATACAAACACAAACTAATCACTGAGTAACAATAAAACATGAACACTAGAACCTGAGCAAGAAGCTCTGGTGAGTTCTTCCAGCTTTTTTTGTGCAGAACTTCCTGGGATCCTTCAAACCCCTTCGTCACCCGATCAACCTGAAACACCACACTGTGAATTAACCTGTTGTTTAGTGGTAATGATGATGATGATGATGAAGATGCTTACTTTTATAAAATAAAATAAAACTCACTGTTTCTTTTTCTTTGTTTATTTACCAATCAGCAAATCAATTCATCAATTAAATAATAAAATACAGTAATCCTCCGCTTTACAGCCGTTTGAGTCTCTGGTTTATCGCGGAATTGGATTTGGCGGATTTTCCCGGTCTCTCGCGGGGAGCACCATAGACCAGAAAACTTATAGGCAATTGTTTTTAGGTTGAAATAATAATATGTATTAATAAAAATATAATTATTAATGATAAAATGAAGTAAAATGATAATACAGTACAGTACTGTAAACATTAAATAGCATTTTTGGGGTGGCATCTGTTGCCACCCCAAATTGACTGATTAATTCTAATCATTATTCTTTGTCTATTGCTGTAATTATTTCATTTTAATCAATCAATCAATTAAACTCTGATTTGCAATATCATTAGTCTTTATTTATTAAACAATATCCAATCAATAAAATAATTAAAAAATTAGTTGATTAATTAATTACCAATATCATTCATCACTTTTTATTAACGTCAATCAATTAATCAATAAATCAATTGCTCAATCAGTCCGTCAAATATATATTTAATTAACTACTGATTTACATTCGTTATTTGTTGTTAATTTATTTACATATAATCATTCAATGAATACATCAATCAATTGATTCATTAATTATTAAAATCCTAATTACCAAACATTGATATTTGGTTTTATCTAGTAATGAAATTAATTATACAATATAAAAAAAAGGAAAAAAATAAAAAAGAATTTCTTTATGATAATCATGATAAGGCAGTTTGTGCTATAATATAGAGCACAATATAAATCGAATAATCAATCAATATAATGAATTATCTACAGATTTCCAATATTATACCATATCATTATAACAGTTGGGACAATCGTAACATGTGGGACAATCGTAACGTGGGACAATCGTAACATGTTGGGACAATCGTAACATGTTGGGACAATCGTAACATGTGGGACAATCGTAATTGTCAATCGTAACATTTCACAAAGCATTTCACTGCATGTTGTACCTTGTATGTTTGTGATAAATAAAATTTTATTTGACATGTTGGACAATCGTAACATCATATGACCCTGACTTACTTTTTCCTCAAAAAAGCTGAATACTTTTTCACAACACTGTAGTTTTTCTTTCATTGTTTTTTAACATCATTTTATAACTAATGCAACATTGTACTGTGTTGAATTATTACAAACATTATAATCATTGCTAATTTAAAAAAACATATCAAATATATTTTAATGCAAAATAAATATATATGTTTAAAGTAATTTCTATTTAAGAGTTAAATCAAAAACGTAGCATTACAGTATATATTTTATTTTACACAATGCTTTTATGCTGAACCTCGTCACAGACCGTACCTTCCTCTGAACCAATAGGAAGCGAGGACCATCGTGATGTAGAATTTATGCAAATGAGCTGTAGCTAGATGGGAAGTGAGCGCTACTGAGAGCTCACATCAAACCGGGAAACGCGCGCGCATTGGGCTTTTCAACGGAAAACAAAAAAAACTAAGACCATAAACCGAAAGTGTATTTGGGATCAAGACCACCAGGCTGGACTGAAGGTGTTGTTCAACTAGAGAAACTTCCAGAAGTAAAAGTTTCTAAAGTTCCTTTAAAGATACAAGAAGGAGATACAGTCAAGCAACTGATACAATACTTGCAGCAGCAGAAGAAGAAAGAAGAGAAAGAAGAAGAGGAAAGCAACACTATGATAGCCTCACATCTTCTGGCGTACTACGTTACTGAACTCCATCATGACCAGGCACAGAAAGTGAGTATCTGAGAACAACCAGGTTCAGTGTTTAACCCAAAGACTCCTAACCTTCATGTTCGCTTGGTTAACCAGCTATCTCCTGAACTTCTCCTGACTATCTCCTGAACTTCTCCTGACTGTCTTCAGAACTTTTCCTGAACTTCTCCTAATCTTCTCCTGTATGCTGTGTTTTACACACACAGTGTGGTAGATAGCAGGGTTTGGAGGTTACCATGCTGAGGCCGGGTTCTTAGTTGCTTCTCTAGAGTTCCTCCATCAGTTATCAGGGTTCTTCAGGATCCCGGAAGTGATATAAGGGAAATGGGGTATAATAATGATGTATAATGTATAATAAATGATGTAGGATTAGGGACGCTTCTGTGTGACACGTGACTGCCGGCACACGAGTTTCCGCATTTTCTTAAAGAGAGAGAGAGAGAGAGAGAGAGAGGAGAGAGAGACCTCCTACACTTTTAACTTGTAGGCCTTTATATGATGTAACACTTGTAAGTCAGCAAAAATGTGGCAGAACAACTTTTTCAGTCTTTTACACACGCGCGCGCGCACACACACCTCTTCCTGCCACGCCGAACCTGAATACCTGTAACAGCAGGCGCGAGCGCGCAAGGTTTCACCACTCAAGGTTTCGTCATCATCAACCTCACCATCTCCATCACGGAGCCACGAGGGATCCGTCACGCGCACAGGGAATCGAATGATGTTCATGCGTGTGTCGACTCCTTGTTCGCACGTACGCCAGAATAAGAGAAAAGATCCGAAACTTTGAGTCACTCTGATTCATCTGACTCACTTATTAGATTCCGGCCGGTTTGCACGTCCGCGTGTGGTCATAATTTCCGTGTGTGTGTGTGTGTGTGTGTGTGTGTGTGTGTGTGTGTGTGTGTGTTTTACTAACACACGTTTATATATCACACATTCTTCTTCAGTAATTTTTCTTTATTTGTATCCTTTTTAATACTGAAGACTTCCAAACTATGAAAGAAAACACATGGAATCATGAAACAAACAAAAACGTTCCAGAACATGTTTTATAATTTTAGATTGCGAAGGTTTGAACAGCTTTGCCCACTTATGCCATTCTTTCATTCATCATCATGATGTGGTCACCTGATTGTTTCCAACAATCTTGAGGAGTTCCCAGAGGTGTCCGGTCCAACTCATCCCAAACCACCTCAACTGGATTTAAATGGAGTAATCGTGGAGGGAAACTGATCTAATGCAGCACTCCATCACTCTTCTTGTCTTCATGGACAAATAGCTCTTACGTAACCTAGAGGTGTGTTTGGGGTCGTTGTCCTGTTGGAAAACAAATGATGGTCCCACTAAGTGCAAAACAGATGGGATGGGATGTTGCTGTAAAATGCGGTGGTAGCTATGATAGTTAAGTGTGCCCTCAATTCTTTCTAAATCACCAACAGTGTCATAAAAAAAATCACCTCCACACCATCACACTTCCTTCTTCATGCTTTAAAGTGGGAACCACTTATCCAGGAACCATCCGTTCATCCCTTGTGCATATAAAAAATACATTCTCATTTGGATTCATCAGTCCAAATGACAGTTTTCCACTGATCTAAAGTCCATTCCTCGTGTTTCTTGCCCAACCAAGTGCTTGTTGTTTTTTCAAAGTAATGGTTTCTTTGCTGCAATTTGACCATGAAGGTCTGCCTCACACAGTCTCCTCTGAACAGTGAATGTTGACATATGTCTGCCACTTGAACACCGATAGCATTTATGTAAATTGATGGTTTCTGGGGCTGTTCATTCTTCATTCTAATAAACTTGTCCTCTGCAGCAGAGGTAGCTTTTAGACTTGCTTTCCTCATGAAAGCCTGTTTGATCATAGAGTTTGATGTTTTGGAGACTGCGTTTGAAGTTCTTTAGTTTGTTTATTGACTGAACTCTATCTTGGAGTAATGATGGACTGTCTGAAGGATGAAGCGAATGAACGCTATAAATACATCATTCCACACGTCAGAAATTAATAAACGTTGCCTTTTATTGTCAAAAATCTTTGTACCTAACATGAATGTAGAAACTTTCCAAACGATCCCATTCACATCAAAACCTGTATCTGTATTCTCAGAAATTTGTTTATTCATAAAGCAGTGGAAAAAATAGCCTTCATTGGTTTTTCTTTTTTTTTGCTTCCATGAAGAAAGAGCAGGAAACACAAAAAAAAAAAAACGGAGGTATAGAATGAAAAACGGTGCATAGAATAGACAGAACATCAATGCTGCCTGCACTTTCACTTCAGATTTTCACTTTGAGTGTTTAGATTTAGATTTTTCACTTTAAAAGCTTAAATCCCTCACAGGTTTGGGTTTTCTAGTTCAAGTGAATTGAAAGTTTTATATACACGACGTCCTGTACGATCGTTTACCTTCAACTTTGTGCTAACAGTTTTGGGGAAGACCATGGGTATTCCCCAAAACTGTCCCCATGGGGACTTTTCCACATATGGGTGGAAAAGTCGTGTGTCCCAATACTTTTGACCGAATAGTGTAAGTGGAGGTACTGTTACCAGAGTGATTATTTTTCTTCTTCTTATGTTATACAGTGAACAATTACAACTTGATTTGAATTAAAACCAGGCGTCTTGTGTTTTTGTCCGTTTATAGTTACAGTCAGTGCTGTTGTTCTTTTTTTAAGATAATAAGATAAAAAAAAAAACACCGTTACAGACTGTTACAATTCTCTGAGACTGGAGACTCCTTTCTGAAGACTGTTACATGTGTAGGTCATGTCTAACTTTCACTCCGAAATGTCACTGTGAACGAGCCATTGCTATAGAAACCATCAGACGGTCGTACCGCAATATAGAATGTGTGATTTGTTATTTAAAAACCAAAAATAGACCAATCAAAAGGAGAGTTTATCAGCACTAGTGATTTTGAAGATGATTTCCAAAGCTCTTGAAAGCAACATGAGCGTAGGGAAAAGAGAGGGACGAAGACGAGTTACGAGGAAGAAAAACATCCCTGCAAGTGTACACTATTGAATGTTTCTATGAAGCTCTACAGAGATTCTTCACATCCATGCAGCTTTGCAGAAGTGTGTGTCGAGGAGATACTGACTCGCGACACACTCTCGAGGTCGAACACTTACAGATCCTCAAGGGGTTCTTTCTCTCTCTGTCATCTCACTGCTTCTCCCGAGGGTTCATGTCCTCCACTGTTTCAAAGCGCAGTAGCAAAACATGACGTGTTCATCGTGCTATTGTACGCTTTTCTTTGGTTGTTGCTTGTGGGCGTGGCATTAATCGGGGTGAACATTTGTTGTTTGGTTTGTCATGTTTAGCTAACCGTACGATCTGAGCACACTCGCACTGAAAATCTGTAGTCACGAGAAATTCTCTGTATCGTCTCCTATCGTCTCCTATGAGTCTCTGTGTCACGAACACAAGGATTATCTTTTGTCAAACCAATAATCTCCTAACTATACAAACAATACGTCCATATGTCGAGCGACATTCTTCAACATTCTTTTACTGCATTTTGTTCCTGAGACCGAGAACTACTAAAGGACAAAAGTAATGGCGCTCGATAAAGCTTATATGTGTGATAGATTATATGTGCGTTTCGATATGATTCTCAACCAAATTGTAATATTTTTTTCATTAAAAAAAATATCAGATAGATGTTTTATTGTAGCAGGACCACCCTCACAAAACTAGCCACTGATGTGTGTGTATATATGTGTGTATATATGTGTATGTATGTATGTATATATATATATATATATATATATATATATATATATATATATATATATATATATATATATAAATAAACCCTTCAGTGAAATTAGCCTTTTATGTAGTTTTGTAGGCGTGGCTAATTGTGCAGTGAACACACCCAGAAATTTACGTCTAACATGTTCACACATTTTTCCAAACATTTTATAATACCATTAATTTGGGCCTAATAAAATGCAACTCCCCAAACAAAATCCATCAATTAGGAAGTTACAGCTCTACCTCTGCCATGTTAATCTGTATTCTATGTGACACTCAGGACACGCCTCCGTCTCTGTAGTGTTCTGACACGTCATATTCACGTAGCGCTCGAGAAACAGTTTAGTGATGAGAAATAAATCTACATTTCAAATATTGGTCACTTTTTAAATAAGAAACGTTTAGCACATCTACTGATAATTATAAATAAATAAACATTTTTTAACCAACACAAATATGTTAGAAACGGTGCATAATCTGTGAATTTGATCATCCGCAGCGAGTATTACTAGAAGTTCAGTCTTTCTTTACTCTTAGCAAAAGTAATGGCAAACCAGAGAAGGAGGAAGTGTGTTGTGGCAGGTTGTGTGTTCTGCTTTAATTCTGTTAGCCTGAACCGTAGCCTAGTTCAGTAAAACCAGTGTACGCTTTTGGGCTATTGAATAATACAGAAAGCTGTATTTGTTGATGTTGTCTTAGGATTCGGGAGACGTTGAAGATATGTGTACGACGTTGTACAAGGTTTTAAGTAACAGGAATTCTGACTGTTTAATGGATGTGACTTTATTTTTAAAAAAAGCATAAAAAATGTAATTAACTGTAGTATTTAAAATTCTATATTTAATTAAGGGTAGGAAACACACACCTACTTCTTATACACTTTACTCATGTGAACAAATTGGATCTCTCGTTACTACACAGGCTATAATTACCACATATAGGAGTTACACTGTTTGCTCCTGAGGGCTGGGAGGTTGAGAAGGCCTGTTTAAGACTGTGTGTGTGTGTGTGTGTGTGTGTGTTTCTTTCCATCTCTGGTGTCATGTCACATGGCTACAGCAGGAACCTCCTGTATTGCACAAGCTTGGCCGCTTGAGTATCATTTGCAAATGAATAGAAGTGTTTGTAGTAAGAGGGTGTGTGTGTGTGTGTGTGTGTGTGTGTGTGTGAAAATAAAGTAAATATGAGCTGATTGTCCTCATTCTTACATGCTTTGGTGTGTGTTCACTGCATGGATCTCATTGTGTGAACCCTTTTCCTGAATCTCTGAATCTCTTGATATTCTCTTCCTTCCTTTTCACACTTCACCCACAGTGGCCGAGACAGAATGACCTCTTTTTGTCCTCTGTGAAATTCCATCAGCTCGGATTGTGGGTATCCGAGAGCAACGGGGCGATCAGATCTCACCTGCCTCAGGTCCACGTGACTCACGCAGCGATAAAGTGTTGGCCTTTTAAACTCCTTGACCCGGTGACTCTGCATGTTTTAAATGTTTCGCTCTGTTGGTCTGAGACTAGCAGGAACTCGAGGTGTCATGTTTCTCATGCACAGGATTGTTGGGGGCGGAGCCACGCTTTCTGGGAAAGCTTGAATGTATTTTTGAGGAACAACCCAGTACACTGAACACTGAACGGGAAGTTCAGAATGAAACGACTGCCTGTTAGGAGTGGCCTCAGTGAATGTAGATTTAAAAGAGGTGGGCATTTCACAGTGACTATTGTGGTAAAGGAGGTGTGTGTGTGTGTGTGTGTGTGTGTGTGTGTGTGTGTGTGTGGCTTCATTTACTGTAGCATCAAAGGTGGTGGGTGTGGAATACGTGACCAGCATTAAAAGTAGGTGGGTGTGGCTTCAGTGACTTGCATTGTGACTGTTGGAATAAAGAAGGAGTTGTGTGTGGCCCTGGTTACTGTAACATTAAAGGGAGTGGGTGTGGCCTGGTTGCTGTAACATTAAAGGGAGCTGGTGTGGCCCTGGTTACTGTAACATTAAAGCGGGTGGGTGTGGCCTCGGCTACTGTAACATTAAAGCGGGTGGGTGTGGCCCTGGTTACTGTAACATTAAAGGGGGGGGTGTGGCCTCAGCTACTGTAACATTAAAGGGGGTGGGTGTGGCCTCGGTTACTGTAACATTAAAGCGGGTGGGTGTGGCCTCAGTTACTGTAACATTAAAGCGGGTGGGTGTGGCCTCGGTTACTGTAACATTAAATAGGGTGGGTGTGGTCTAAGTGCTTTCAGCTTTGGTAAAGGGGGTGTGGCCTTGCTATCTCTTAACCACATTGAGGAAGGGGTAGTCTCAGTATTTGTTAATCAGAATAAAGGAGGCGTGGCTGTGTATCTGTTGATGAAAGTGAATGCGGTGTGGCTTCTGTGCTAAAGACAATGTGGACTATAGCTTGGATTTTTATTACATGGTAAATGTAGGTTAAACTCTCACCTGTATCAAAGTTTCTAGAATGTAGCTGTTCTCTGACTGGTCCCTGTCTCCTGTTCCTCAGGTGGATAAGTTCCTGTTTCACCTCCGTCTGTCCCCTGAGAACCTGATGGATGTGTCCCAGCGCTTCCGGAGGGAAATGGACAAAGGCCTGGGCCGGGACACCAACCTCACCGCTTCAGTCAAAATGCTGCCCACATTCGTGCGCTCCACCCCTGATGGCACAGGTAACGAGGGAGGAGGAGGAGGAAGAGTATAACTCCCTCAAACAGTAGCACTAGGCATTAAGCCCATGAGGTTTATCATATCGTGATTATATTGTTTATCTCTTATAAGACTTTTATTACCTGTAAATGATTCACATCAACACTTCAGTCTTCAGGTTTCAGCCAAACGAAGACAATCCAACAATTCTAAGATTTGTAAACATATATCCTTGTTATTTATTTATTTTCTGATGTAAAAATGTATGTGTTAGGTTTAAATAATGAAATTTAAACGCAGGAAGTCAATCAAATAATATCAAGCTTCTGTCCAGGTTGGGGAGAACAAGGTTGCTAGGCAACCGGCGAACATTCACCCCTATCACATGATGCGTAGGAAATAAACACTCCATGTCGTGCTGTTTTAGGAAAATAACTAACGATGTGGTGGAGTAATGAAGCAGAGTTACTGATACCAGAACAAACTGGCATGGACAAGCTGTACTTTTTATCCGGTTATAGTTACATTCGATATTGTCAAATGTCCAAAATGCACATTTTATAACAAAGTATAAACTCCTTCCTCCTTCCTGCAGACGTCAAAATAGTTCCAGGTTTATCTCGAACACTTAAGACTCCTACTGTGAGCAGTGAACAAACGTTTTCCTTAGGAAGACTATATAAACACTTAATTAAATGTGGAAAATACGAAACTGCTGCGATGTAAAAAAATAATAAAAAATTACGCAATGGGTGCGACTTGGATAATAAAAAACAGGTGTGACGTAGAAAAGAAATCCAAAATGGGCTCGATGTAGAAAAATACTAAACAGATCTGACGTAGAAAGTACAAAACCAGAATGTTGTAAAAATGTTAGAAACGGACGCAACATAGAAAGTAAAAAATGGGTGCAAAAATAACTAAACGGGCACGACGAAGAAAATGAAATGGGCAGGACGTGGAAAGTACAAAACGGGCATGACGTAAAAAAATACGAAATGAGTGCGACGTAGAAAATAGGAAGTGCAGACAAGATTTAGAAAACATGAAACACATAAGACGTAGAAAATATGAAACGTGAAACTTCTGACCAATTTGCTGCTTGTCACTGTGTTGCTGAGTTCAGCGGTAAAGTGACAAGCATTATAATTAACTTCAGACTCCATCCTGCTAAAGTTAGTCGTATAAATATTGTGTGTGTGTGTGTGTGTGTGTGTGTGTGTGTGTGTGTGTGTGTGTGTGTCTGTGTCTGTGCGCGTGTGTTAGCTATAAGATGACGTACTGCCATGGTTAGGGAGGATTTTTGCGACGTCGTTAGAGAGTTCCCGCACTCGTCTGTTTGCTTTTCCTTGTCAGTTCAGGTCTTTATTAGGCTGTCAGTTGTGCTCTTGCAGATAGCACTGTTTGCATGACAAAGTTAATAATTTTCTCTCCTTTTCATTACTTTGTTCTTTTCACTTTCACTTTCTTGCCCTCTGTTCTTTTGGCTTCAGCGTCATAATTGTGTCAGTTTTCTCGTGTTAGGATTTGCCCTGGAAAACTCACAGAGTCAAAGGCCAGACGTCTGACGTCTGCTTTAATGTGTGTGTCATGTGGCATCTGTGGAACTAATAAAGTTTAGGATCAGGTGGTTTCTGTTAATATCAAATAAAATTGTTTTATTTTAGTATATATATACACACACACACACACACACACACACACACACACACACACACACACACACACACACATACGTCCCATCTCCAAAGCAATTAGAACTGCTCTTTTATTACATTGTTGTAGAAAAGGCCTGACTTTTCAGAGGAGGAATAAAAGGCGTGGGTTCTTTGGGATGTGTTTTTTCTTGGAGTGAAGGTCATACCATGACTCTGCTTGCTCGCCTACACTCGAGACATCATCCCCTTAGAGAGAGCGCTGAACATCTCACTGCTGCTTCTGCTGCTGTTTTTCTATTTTATACACATGCTCCTGTTTTGTGCGCTTTTATAAAGGTGTGATGATACAGTACAGGCGATCACATGAAGACAACAAAAGCATGTAACAAAGACAAAAACGAGCATGAAAACGGTTGTAGAAAATATAGAACACATCGAGGTGTAGACCGACATATAGAGAAAATACAGAACACAACTGATGTTTCCAGAAAATACAGAATGCGACTGATGTTTAGAGAAAAAAAAACTGTAACTGACTTGTTGAAAAATATACAAAATGCAACAGAGGTGTAGAGAAAGTACAGAATTATTATTGATGTGTAGAGAAAATGAGGAATGCTCCAGATATACCAAAAACACCCAAACTGACAAAAAAAACCACCTGATAGCAAAAGATACCCAATATAAAAATAAACAAAACGTACCTGACAGAGCTAATGCACCTGAATAAAAAAAAAAAATACTGAAGACACCAGAAATATAAAAATAATAATACTGAGGACACCTGACGTATATAAAAAAAATACTGAGGACACCTGACATATAAAAAAAATACTGAGGACACCTGACCTAGGGAAAATACTGAGGACACCTGACGTAGAGAAAATACTGAGGACACCTGACCTAGGGAAAATACTGAGGACACCTGACGTCAAGAAAATACTGAGGACACCTGACGTTGAGAAAATACTGAGGACAATAGAAAATACCAAATACTTTGAATACTTAAAATTCTGTTTTTTTGGTCATGCAGAAAAGGGCGATTTCTTGGCTCTGGACCTCGGGGGGACAAATTTCCGTGTCCTACGGGTGAAGGTGTCCTCTAACGGCAAGCAGACAGTGGAAATGGAGAATCAGATTTATGCCATTCCAGAGACCCTGATGAGGGGCAGCGGGACAGAGGTAGGGGTGTGTGTGTGTGTGTGTGTGTGTGTGTGTGTGCTGCTACAAAGAGTTTTACATGTTGTACTTCACCTGTTTTCAGTAAGTTTTTCTTTGTGTAAAAGTGTCCCTTTAAACCGCCATCCTCAACGTCGAACCTCTTTTACAGTGTTTTAGGGTCTTGTTTCTCAGCGTCTTTCTTCATTCATACACTACACACAAGGTTCCTGAAGCACTTAAGATAAATATAAGTACAAAAAAAAATGAGGCACCTTGGTGGAGACGTGTCTGAGCTCGACTGACCGAACCACAGAAACCAAGGCGTTGTGTAGGTAACAGTGTAAATCGAGGCATTGTTTCTGAAATCTTCTTCTCCCGTGTCATATTTTTGAACAAAAGGAAACAGTCGAAGTGCACGGATATGGTAATAAAATGGAAAAGAAATACTCAGACCTTGTAGAGTGCTTATCTTCAGCCTTCACAAAGTATAATGTACTGTAATGTGAACACTGATTATTCAAAACCTCCTTATTGTATAAAAAAAAAAACTGACCTTCAAGAGCATTTAAATAAACATGCATAGATTAGCGTGCTCATCTGATCAGGATTCCAGCTTTACGTCCTTTCAGTGTGCAGAAGTTTATGCAGCCTGAAGAGCCAGAGGAAAGATAGTATATTTATAAACAAGGTGGAGTCAGTAATGTAACATTGTAACAACTTTATTTATGCAAATATATATATATGTGCAAATTAAATGTTTGCAATTGTGTTTATTTACACACATCTCATTTGCATAAAATGGAATGGTGTTATTTTACTGACTCCGCCCCTTTATACAGTATATATGTGTATGTGTATGTATATAGGCTTACTTACTATTTATACACACACACACACACACACACACACACACACACACACACACACACACACACACACACAGACATACATATTGGAAGTATTGAAAAAGTCACAATTTTTCTCAGTAAACATATTTCTAAAGGTGCTATTGACATGAAAATGACCAAGCCATGCAGTCCATACATGCAAATAAATCAAACCATAGATGTCTATAAATGAAGTTATGTGTAATAATGTGAGATGACTCAGGGAAAAGTATTGAACACATGAAAAAAGGGAGGTGAACAAACTCATGGAAAGACACCAGCTGAACTCAATCAGTAATTAAAAAGCAGTCCTGCCCCGTGTCAGTGCAAATTAACATCAGCTGCTTCAGTCCCAACCCAAAGGTGTTACACAAAAACATCACTTGATAGGTAAAAGCAAATCGCTCCCTCAATACCTTCACAACCTTATTGTTGCAAAACAAACTAACGACCTTGTTTACAGAAGGATTTCTAAACTTCTGAATGTTCCAGTGAGCACTGCTACGGCCATAATCCAGAAGTGGAAAAAACCTCAGCCATGACCAGGTGGTCTTCACACGCTTTCTGACCGATGAGTAAAAAGAATGATCAGAAGAGCTGTCCAAGAGCCAAGGACCACTTGTGGAGAGCTTCAGAAAGACCTGAAATTACTGTAGCAGGTACAATTGTTTTAGAGAAAACAATAAGTAATGAAGAAGAAACAGCATTTTGAAGCTCGGTTAAAGTTTGCTGCACAACATTTGGACAAATCTGTGAAATACTAGGAGAATAAAGTCTGGTCAGATGAGACCAAAATTGGATGCCATAATACACCATGTTTGGAGAACAAATGGCACTGCACATAACTCCAAACAACACCAGACCAACTGTGAAGTTTGGAGGTGAGAACATCCAGCTGTTTTTCAGCATACAGTACTGGCAAACTTCATATAAATAAAGGAAGGATGAATGGAAAAATGGAATGGAAAAAAGACATTCTTGATTTAAAAAAAAAAAATAAAATAAAATAAACTACTGCCATCTACCAGGATGATGAAGATGAAACGAGGGTGAACATTTCAGCAAGACAATGATTCCAAACACACAGCTGAGGAAACTCACTACTGGTTTCAGAGAAAGAAAACAAAGCTGCTAGAATGGTGCAGACAATCACCTGACCTGAATCCTATTAAACATCTAAAGAAAGAACTAAAGGTCAGAGTTCATAGAGAGGCAACAGAACCTTCAACATTTGATGAATGTTTGTGTAGAAGAATGGGTTAAAATCACACCTGAGCAATGCGTGAAACCAGTTTCTCCATACAGGAGGCGTCCTGAAGCCGTCATCACAAACAAAAGCTTTTGTAAGAAGTATGTATTTAATGTGACTGAGTTTTTTTTTTTTTAAACAAGATGCGCTGCATGACTGAGTAGAACGGGTGCACAAACTTTTGCAAATCTATTCGCAATATGAGACCAAAAGGAGAATTTGTCTGCAAGGTGTTTCAGACTTTTCCCACTAATCCCTCACTCTCTCTCTCTCTCTCTCTCTCTCTCTCTCTCTCTCTCTCTCTCTCTCTGTCTCTTCTCATGTGCCAGCTGTTTGACCACATCGCTGAATGTTTGGCCAACTTCTAGAGAAACTGGGCATCAAGGAGAAGAAACTGCCACTGGGCTTCACCTTCTCCTTCCCCTGCCAGCAGACCAAACTGGACGAGGTGAGCTTCTGGACCATTGAAGCATGTAGATGAAAGAAACTCTGGGCTCTGCTGCATGTTTGATTTGGTGACTTTATTGTAATTTCATTGTTCTGGGTTTGATGCTCGAGCAGAAAGTGGTGGTTTGCTGTATCTTGGGTTTTGTTGATGATTGAACCCACTTTTGGGTCTGACTGGTGACTAGTAATAGTAATAATAGTAGTAAAGTGATGTTTTATTAATTGTATTACAGACCATGACATCATATCCTTGTTTAATTTATTTGTTTATTTATTTTGGATACTTCTTCTTTATACAGTAATCTGCATACAGTTCAGCTCCTTTGCATCTCATTTGCATAAAAAATTATTTGCTAAACATTTCACTAACCCCCCCCCTGTAACATAAAAAGACGTATGCTTGTTTATAGAGATATCATTCGGATCATTGCTGCGAGATCTTGTTTATTTCTAGAATGTTTTTCTTGTCACAGAGTATTCTGGTGTCATGGACCAAGGGCTTCAAGGCGAGCGGGGTGGAGGGACGAGACGTCGTCGGCCTGCTGAGAAAAGCCATCAAGAAGAGAGGGGTGAGATTTTGGTGTTCATTTCCAGCATGTTCCAGGTCTAAAGGTCCACACTGATGATTCATGCTCCTGAGGTATCAGTGACCAGGTTTCCCGTCTCCACCCTGACGCCCTACCTCTGGATGGAGTTCACTTCAACTGGAGGCCACTCTATGTGAGGAGGCTTCAACATGAACAGCATGAAGATCCATAAAGTTCCTGAGAAACGCAAGAAATTTTAAATATGGATTTGGACTGTAATTAAAATCAACAGTCTGCTACAATGGTTCAGGACCACAGTTTGCATAAACAGTTCTTCGTTTAAGCACCAATCACTGAACAGAACACCAGACGCAAGGTTGTTGATGTGGAACCATCCTCAGCTGCACAGAGCTTCTACTATTGAAGAGAAGAAAGAGACAGGAACACTGGTCAGTGGTACTTCAGGAGCAGGTTCTACTCGAGAGTGGGAGAGAGGGAAGGAAAATAGAGGGCTGAGAGAAAGAGGATTGTTAAGCGTTTTCATTGTTTCATAAGGGACAGATGTGAGGGATCTCTTGGACAAGAGACAGCCAACCACACCACCATCAACAAACCTGAGTGAAGTTGTGAGAGTGGAGAGACGACAGCATTCAGATATCCCTGTTCACCAAAACACTGTTCATGGGGGTTAAAGTCCTAAACCAATGTAGCAGACCAAATCCATCTTCAGTTCTTTGGTAACCTCATGGACCTCAGCAGCAGTGAGAGGTTTCTAATTACTTCATCTAGTGTTAGGGATATTAGGATGGAACAGGGAGGTCCATAAAGAAGAAGAGAGCGGGTTCACTTGTACCTCATTGTCTGGAAAGAACAGAACATCAGAGCAAAGGCAATAAAAGGAAAAATCAAGAAAATGTGGTTGTTGTTGGAGGAGCTCGTGGTGTATTGCTGTGGGTTCTGTTTCAAAGCTTCTTCTTCTCCTCCTCGTTCTTCTGTCAGGACTTTGACATCGACATTGTCGCGGTGATCAACGACACCGTGGGCACCATGATGACCTGCGGCTTTGACGACCATCACTGCGAGATCGGCCTCATCGTAGGTGAGTCGTCTTTCCGTTTTTTTCTTCTTTTATACTTCTGCAGCTCAGACGACTGCATTTTATAATATATATCATTATTTAAATGAGAATATCTAAAGAGAACTGAAACGAAGAGCTTTTTCCTCAGCAGTGGAGGAAATTGAATGAAATTGTGTGTGTGTGTAGGGACGGGTACGAACGCGTGCTACATGGAAGAGATGAGGAACATGGAACTGGTGGAAGGAGACGAGGGCCGCATGTGCGTGAACATGGAGTGGGGAGCGTTCGGAGACGACGGATCTCTCGACGACATTCGCACCGCGTTCGACCGCGAGATTGACGCCGGATCGCTGAACCCCGGCAAACAGCTGTGAGTGACACGAGACACACACGTGTCAGGTGCAGAGCTCAGGATTGATCTGCTCGAGTGCTGCACTCGACGTGAGCGTTCTCGTAAACAGCTTCATTTATTCATGTGTGTTTGTTAGTTTGTTTATTACCGTGTCGGTGTCCTGCCGGAGTACAGAAACCCATTTCTTGAGCCACTTACTGTTTAATAACTCTCGCTCGAGTCTTTCTTCCTTTGCCGTGATTATTTAACGAGCAGATCAGGGTTTTTTTTTTGTTTTTGTCTGCACAGGGATGTGAAATGCAGACTGATGAGAGTTTGGAGTTTTTCTCCTTGTTAGCAAAGTTTCAGAGGTTGTTTAAGGCTGGCGGTTCTACAAGCTCAATCCATAAAACATTAAATAAAAAGTCTAAGAGCGTCGTATCCCCTCAGCGTGTCCACACGGCCAAGCGCTAATGATACAGTGGTGTATTATTGAACATTAAGAGAATACGACATCTCACTAAAGTGAGTGCACCCTTCACATTTCTGTAGCAATGTGCAGTTTGTATCAGTACAGATTTACTGTCCTTTAAAAATAACTCAACATACAGCCATTATTGTCTAAATAACAATAATTAAAAGTAAGTACACCCTCAGTGAACATGTCAAAACTGTGTCGAAAGTGTGAATATTGTGTGTGAGCAGCATCGTTATCCAGCACTGCTTTAATCCTCCTGGGTATGGAATTCACCAGAGCTGCACAGGTTGTTGCTGGGATCCTCTTTCACTCCTCCATAATGACATCACGTAGCTGCTAGATTTTAGACACATGGTGCTTCTCCAGCTTCCGCTTGAGGAGCCCCACAGGTGCTCAATAGGGTTCAGGTCTGGAGACATACTTGGCCACTCCATCACCTTCACCTTCAGCAAAGCAGTTTTCATCTTGGTGGTGTGTTTGGGGTCGTTATTATGTTAAAAAACTGCTGTTCGGCCCAGTTTCTGAACTGAGGGCATCATGCTCTGCTTTAGAACATCACAGTACGTGTTGGAATCCATGTTTCCCTCAAGAAACCGCAGCTCCATAGTACCAGCAGCACTCATGCAGCCCCAGATCGTGATGCTGCCAACACCATGCTTGTCTGTAGGAAAGACACAATGTTCTTGGTTCTCCTCACCAGGGCGTCTCCACACATGCTGGACACCATCTGAGCCAAACAAGTTTATCTTCTTCTCAGCAGACCACGGAACATGGTTCCAGTTATTCATGCTCTTGGACAGGTTGTTCTTCAGCAAACTGTTTGAGGGGTTAATTTTGTGAAGCTTTAGGAGAGGCTCCTTCGGGGACAACGGCCTCCAAAAACCTGTGTCTGTTTTATGAAGCAGCTTCTGCACCTGATTCGCAGCACGAGGACTCGACTTCTCTTATGGACCCTTGTGAGGTCTGTTCCGAGTGGAACCCGTGTTAGAAAACCTCTGTATGACCCTGAACACTGTACTGTAACTCAGTTTCAGAGTGATACTGACCTTCTTACAGACTCGGCATCTTAGTGGAGATCAACAATCTAATTCTCTAAAACTCTTCACCATGAGGTGCATGTAGAACATCCAGTGGTCAGTGTGAGAGAATTGGACTCAAAGCACCACATTTTATCTGGTCTAATACAAGATACACATTTCTATGGTTCTGTAAAGCAGACAAAAACATGAACATGATGAATAGGACGTGTGGATTTACACGTTTACACCACATGCAGCTGTTATCACTGAGGGAGTACTCACTTTTGCTAGCAGTTATTTAGACAATAATGTCGGGAACTAAGCCACACCCCCTTTACTGTGATTGACATGCCCAGGAAATAAGCCACACCCCCTTTACTGTGATTGACATGCCCAGGAACTGAGCCACACCTCCTTTACTGTGATTGACATGCCCAGGAACTAAGCCACACCTCCTGCAAGGATACTGAGTTTCATCTTCACTAGGACGGACATGTAAACATATACCATGGCCACAAAATAAAAGATAAATAATTGTGTGTGTGTGTGTGTGTGTGTGTGTGTGTGTGTGTGTGTGTGTGTGTGTGTGTGGGCGGGCAGATTGAGAAGATGATCAGTGGGATGTACATGGGTGAGCTGGTGCGTATCATCCTGGTGAAAATGACCAAAGAAGGACTGCTGTTCCAGGGCAGGACCACGCCTAATCTGCTCGTCAAGGCTGCTTCAAAACCAGCTACGTCTCAGCCATCGAGAACGACAAGTAAGTAGCTTCCCTACGTGCGTGTGTGTGTGTGTGTGTGTGTGCTCGCGCATTATTAACCGCCATATTCCCTCAGCACCACCCTTAAACACATGAGTCATGTTCAGTGAGCGCTTAATAACGCAATGCCCTTCAGAGGCCAAGTGAAGGTTAAGCACCACTCACTGCGCCGTCTCTCACACACACCACGAGCTCAGGTCACGGAGAACTCGCAGAAAAAATATAATACACACACACACACACAAGTGGAGAATTTTAATGTTCTGTTTTAAATCTGTGTGTTCTGACTGTTAAAGACATCTGCTTACACATTTCTCACATAACACCGAGTCCATTCCATGGCCTGTGGGATGAGCTGGCATTTAACCCAGCCTTACTCTCTCTCTCTCTCTCTCTCTCTCTCTCCTCTCTCTCTCCACCTCTCTTCCCTCATTTTCTCTCTGTCCACATGCATAACCAGACCATCACACCCACTGGCAGGACCAATTAGCTTCTCAGTTAGCTTTCTTTAAAAAAATTAAAAAACAACTAAAATATAAACCTTCTCTGAGGCTTTCAGAATTTGATTCCATGCTGAGCATTTCCTCCATTAAGTCGGGTTCCTCGCCTCATATGCCACCATTCCACTTCCTGTCACGCCGTTCTTGTCACAACAGTTTATTAATGCTAATATAATGCAAGTCTGAAATAACATAGAGAGCGACTAGTCGGTAAGAATTGTGAAAACCTGCGCAACCTGAGAACCTCAACGAAACAGGAAAGCATATGGACATCTTGTTGTTCATTATGTTGTGATAACTTGGTTCTGAATCTTGTGTAAAACTGTATGAAAGGATGATTTTAGGATGATTTATATCAGAGCTTCACACACCTGAAGAAGAACCTTGGAAGAACCTGGATCAGTTGCAGAGGTGCGATGCAGTAGTCTAGTCTTGAGATGAACAGCAGTTTGAACAAAGTGCCTGAGTGTCCTGTGTGGTGAGACACTGGTGAATTCTGATGTTGTGAAGGAGAAATGTTTGATTAGTGAAGTGAGAAGAAAAGGACAGTCGATTGTCCATGGTTACCCCAAGGTCAGAGAGCTGTCAATAGAGATCAAAGGGTCCTGACATGGAGATGAATCCCCTGGGAGTGTCTGGGAGGATTTAAGGATTTGAAATCGGTCCTGATCCGTTTAAAGCCTCTGATGTAGCAGCAGCAACTTTAGACGCGGCCGCAAGGACGTTTGGCAAATTTGTTTGTTCTTTCGTGACTGCTCTGTTTTTTCTCTTCCTGAAGCGCAGTGTGATGAGGAATTTTCGTTATCCCTGCCTTTTGTACTTCTCTCTTCTGTCTCAGACTGAGCGTCCTGCCCCACGGCCTCCTCCAGCACTCGCTCTTCTCCACACTTCGATTTCTGCAGCTGAATAACAGCAGGCGCTCTGTTCCAATCACGGTTAAAAAAAATGTCGCGTTGTGAAACTGCTTCATTCCGGTTTCAGTGGATAAAATTCAATGACAGAACGAGACTCATCACTTTATTGATGGAACAGCGATTTGGACATTTTGAAAAAGAAAACGCTGAAAGGAAGGAATGGGTCTGAAATGTAAATCAGTACACAAAGTTCTTTTATATGTAGTGCTCGAAGGTTGTTTCATTCGAGGATTTACGATGATTTACTGTGCACTTATTATCCAAATATAATAGAGTTATAACAGAATCATCCATCAGCCTCTTAAAACCTTTAAGAAACCTCTCAGAATCACCACTAAGCCACGAGTAGAACCCAGAGGAACATCGTTCCACCACTCATCTGATCATGTTGAAGAACTTTGCTCTGTGCTGTTTATTCATGATCTGTTTCAGCTACTAATTTTATTCTAATAGACAAAAGTGACCATTTCTGAATTGCTGTGTGTGTGTGTGTGTGTGTGTGTGTGTGTGTGTGTGTTTGTGTTTAGGAGTAAGGAAGGCCTGGTCATGGTGGAACAGGTTCTCCGTGATCTGGGTTTTGAGCCATCTCAGGAGGACTGCGTGGCCGTGCAGCGTGTGTGTCAGATCGTGTCGACGCGAGCAGCTCACCTGTGTGCAGCTTCGCTCGCCGCCGTGCTGCGTCAGATCCGAGACAACAAGGCCGTGGATCGTCTGCGTACCACCATCGGAGTGGACGGATCTGTCTACAAAAACCACCCACAGTCAGTACCTTGTCTTTGTGTGTGTGTGTCCCTGTGTCAGTGTCCCTATAGGTGTGTGTCCCTATGTGAGTTTGTGTCTATCCCTGTGTGAGTGTGTCTCTTTGTGTCCCTGTAGGTGTGTGTCCCTATGTGAGTGAGTGTGTGTCTCTTTGTGGCCCTGTAGGTGTGTGTCCCTATGTGAGTGTGTCTCTTTGTGGCCCTGTAGGTGTGTGTCCCTATGTGAGTGTGTGTGTGTGTGTGTGTGTCCCTGTGTGTGTGTCCCTATGTGAGTGAGTGTGTGTCTCTTTGTGTCCTTGTGTGTGTGTCCCTGTGTGTGTGTGTGTCTGTTTGTGTCCCTGTGTGTGTGTGTGTTTGTCTGTTTGTGTCCATGTGTGTGTGTGTGTGTGTGTGTGTGTGTGTGTGTGTGTGTGTGTGCGTGTGTGTCCTTGTCGTCCCTGCTAGTGCGTGTCCTCCATACGTGTTCAATATTTCGTCCTTAAAATTGTTAATAGTTTTCATTAATTCTCTCTTTCCTCCTGTGTGTGTGTGTGTGTGTGTGTGTGTGTGTGAGGGTCCATATGAGTTTGTGCACGTCCCAATGAGTGTGTTTGTGTCTCTGTGTGCATCCCTGTGTTTGTGTGTGTGTGTGTGTGTGTCGTGAGTGCGTGTCCCCATGCGTGTCGTGCTCTGCTTCAATATTTCGTACTTAAAATTATGTTAATAGTGTCTGACGAGTTCTCTGTTCCCTCCCTGTGTGTGTGTGTGTGTGTGTGTGTGTGTGTGCGCGCGTGTGTGCGTGTGTGTGTGGGGGTCAGGTTTGCGCGGCGGTTACATAAGATGGTTCGCTGTCTGGTGCCTGACTGTGATGTGCGCTTCCTGCGCTCGGAGGACGGCAGCGGGAAGGGTGCTGCCATGGTAACGGCGGTGGCCTACAGGTTGGCAAAGCAGCACGCCGAGCGCCAGAAGGTCCTGGACACGCTGCGTCTCAGCCGAGAACAGCTGATGGAGGTGAAGAGGAGGATGGAGGTGCAGATGAAGAGGGGACTCGCACAAAACACCCACGACTCGGCCAGCGTCAAAATGCTGCCCACCTATGTGAGAGCCACGCCCGACGGCACAGGTGAGGGGGGGCAGATGGTGAGACAGCTGGAAAAAGAGAACAGAAGTGACAGATGGAAAGGCAGATGGAGAAAGAGAGAGGACTAGATTGAAAACTTGATGGACAGATAGAGAAAGAGGAGCAGATAGAAGAAGACAGGTATACAGAGAGAGATTTAGAGACAGATAGAGGATAGAGTGGAAGGGAGAGATTGTGAGAGAGACAGATGGAGTGAGAGAATCATGGTGAGAGAGAAGCAGGAAAAGGTGGATAGAGAGAGAGAACCTGAGTTTCCATCTTTTTCTTTTGCATCCATTTTTTCACTTTTTCCTCCATATTTATTATTATACCATTTCAAATATTTTTCCTCTTTTTGTTTCTCCTCGTTTTGGGTGTGGTTCAGGGTTCAATGGGAGAAAAGGAAAAGAAATGGAGAGTTTCATTTACATTTGAAAAATGAAGCAGGTGATTAATGGAGCTGAAGATGAGTGGAGACGAGTGGTGGTGATTATTGGAGATCAGTGGAGACAAGTGGTGGTGATTAATGGAGATGAGTGGAGATGAGTGGTGGTGGTTGATGGAAATAAGTGGAGACGAGTGGTGGTGGTTTAATGGAGATGAGTGGAGACGAGTGGTGGTGGTTGATGGAAATAAGTGGAGACGAGTAGTGGTGATTAATGGAGATAAGTGAAGACGAGTGGTGGTGTTAAGTGAAGATGAGTGGAGACAAGTATTGGTGGTTAGTGGAGATGAGTGGAGAGAAGTGGTGATGATTAGTGGAGATGAGAGGAGACGAGTGGTGGTGATTAGTGGAGATGAGTGGAGACTCTTAGACTGTTACATAGACCATGTCTCCTTGTCCTTCTTTTACTCTTTTTCTTTTGTGTGTGTGTGTGTGTGTGTGTGTGTGTGTGTGTGTGTGTGTGTGTGTGTGTGTTAAATTGCCCCATGTCTTCTGTTTTGTCGTCAGAGCACGGCGACTTCCTGGCGCTGGATCTCGGTGGAACGAACTTCCGCGTGCTGCTGGTTCGAGTGCGCAGCGGGAGGCGCAGTGTGGAGATGCACAACAAGATCTACACCATCTCTCAGGACATCATGCAGGGCACGGGGGAGGAGGTACCGCTTCACACACTCAGTTTTACCGGCGGAGAACATGCAAACACCGTCCCGACCTCTTTGCGTCGCATAGTTTTTAAATAATCTCATAACCAAAAAGTTACGAATAACAAAAATCGATGTGAGGCAGATTTCTGGAGTTTAGCTTTCGGGATAAAACGAGCCGATATGCTGCATAAATCATTTGTTACAGCAGTCTGAGCATGAAGTAATGAAACTGACATCGTCTGTGTGAGCTGGAGGTTCAGACAACTTCTAACTTTTGGAAAATCGAACTCTTCTAACTCTGGTTCCCAGTAGCCTAAAATAAACATAGCTATCCAAAATACACACACTGCAGCCAAAAGTATTTGGACACCCGGCCTTTTCACCCATGTGCATGTCTTCCACCAAAACGTTGCCCGCAATTTTTAAGGACGTCTTTGGATGCTGTAGCATGAGATTTTCCTTGACTTGGAGAACAAAAACCTGTTCCAGCATGACAATGCCCCTGTGTACAAATCCAGCTCCATGAAGAGACGCTTTCCATGGGTTGGAGTTAAAGATCTCCTGCTATAGATCTCCAGCTGTATTGAACATGAACGAAGGTGAACACTGACTGCACCCCAGGCCTCCTCACCTCAAATACCTGAACCAATCTCCACAAAACTCTAGTGGTGGAACGGCAAAAAAGGATCGTTTCCACCTGAAATGCAGTTTCGAAGCTGCAGCGAGAACCTCATCAGCAGAATTCCTCTGTACACGTCACCTCACTTGCATGTCTGATTATATTAAAGTAACTGCTCATACCAGCTCGCACTGCTGAGAGTGCTGTAACGGGTACAGTCTGCATCGCCTGAGGCGCAAAAACGCATGAACAGCACTTCGACCAGCCACGTTTTGTTCAAAATAAATAAATAAAAAATACAGGACTGTTGAGAGCAACGTGACATAAATATTAAATAACGATGGAGCAGTACAAAATATATAAATGATTTTCTTTTATTAATTGCCTACAATAGAAACACTGTGTAAGGGTAGAAAATGGATTTTAAATGTGTATAGATACACACACTATATAGGCAAAAGTATTGGGACACCTGACTTTCCCAGCTGGTGAAAGTGTGAGCTCAGTGGTCGAGGCTCTTAGTCACTGATCAGAAGGTTGGGGGTTTAAGCCCTGATATTGCCAGACTGCCACTCTTGGGGCCCTTGAGCAAGGCCCTTAACCCCCAGTACTCCAGGGGCGCTGTATTAAGCTGACCCTGTGCTCTGACATCAGCTTTCTAATATATTAAATAAAAAAAAATTTAAAAAGTTCTTCCCCAAGCTGTTGCAGGCACACAATTGTGTAGGACGTCTTTGGATGCAGGAGCATCAAATTTTTCTTTCAGTAAACTCGGAGACACAAAACCTGCTCCAGCATGACACTGTTCCTGTGCACAAAGCCAGCTTCATGAAGATCTGCTTTCCATGGGTTAGAAGTGTGTGGAAGATCTCCTGCTATCCAACCCTCCCCAGGCCTCTTCATCTCCTCACCTACATCAATACCTGATTTGACTAACACCCTTGTAATCTCCACTAAAATCTAGTGGAACATCTTCCCAGACGAGTGGAGTTTATGTGGACTAAATGTGTGCTCAGGTGTCCCCAAACTTTTGCCCGTATAATTGTAATTGTTTTAAATGCTTTAATGGCTATAATGATTAAACTCGGTCATGTTATACACAGCATAGAAATGTTTATTTTAATATTATTTATTTTTATAATTACCGAGTGTCTGATGTGCAGCAGCTCCTGTTCACACGTTTTTTTATTTTAGTGCTTGGTAAAGGTCACGATGCATCACAGAATATAATCAGAGCTCTTAAGGACTTCCTGAACACCTCATAAAAATGTCACTAATGCGCGATTCGCATCAAGTTCTCAGCAATCTCTGAGTTTAAAACCCACTGAGCGCTCGCTCCGGCACACAGAAGAGCCCTTACACTCAAATTACATGTGTAGTGGAGACTTGAAGTGCTGAGCAGGAGCGCTCGCCTCCTCGTCCAGGTGTATTAATCCTCCGGTTGAGGTTTCGGCTCAGCTCGCTGGCGAGGTGGAGGTAATCGTGGTCTTCATGGCATAGGTTAAAAGATGTTCTTCACTACAGGATGTGGTTTAATGATCAGAAACCTGAGACTGAACTTGATCGATGCTTGAGCAACAGAGTGTAGCTGAAGATATTTTTCCAACTCATTCGAGAGAGCACTTCCAGCTCAGCTCATAGGTTCAGTTCCTCTTTAATCCACAAGGTGGTGGAATTTTCCATTTCATATATCGTCATTCACGTAATACGACTCCAGAAATGTGCGATTTTTTTTCAAACAGGTCTACTGTTATCACTTCTAGTGACGTCTGATCAGATTGAAGCGGTTACTACAGGAGAGTTAATCACCTCATCAGTGGGCAGAATGTTTATTAGTGGACCTTCGTATTTAAAATATAATGATGATTTAGGAGAGGTGTTTTTCATAGTAAGTAGGGATGTGCATCTCCATAACTGAGGCCGATGCGATTCACTTTTCGATGCAGAGCCTACGATACAATACATTAACGATACTTATGAAGCAGCTACCGATGCGATACGATTCACCCTGATTACGGTTTAGATTCCATTCAGATTCCATCCTATACGATGTGATTCAATGCAGTACGATTCGATAAAAAAACACGATGCAATTTAATTTGGTATGAATGAAAGTGGAGTTTATTATAAGAGCAAATGGAGACAAAATGGGAGGAAAAAAAAAAAAAGCAAATGGCGATCTTATGGTCAGGTGTCCACAAACTTCCGTATCATGGAACATTAACCCTGTCTGTTATGTTGCCTAGCAACCAGAGATTACTGTTGACCGACAGCACTGCAGACTTTTAATTTTTCGTTAAATTATTGATAGAATTCTGGATATTTGTTGTATTGTTTAATAAATGTAATTAACCACTTGAAGTGTGCGTTACCATCGTCCGATTGCAGAACAATGATGTAATGATGCCGTGTTTCCACAGCTGTTCGATCACATCGTCCACTGCATCGCTGACTTCCTGGAGTACATGGGAATGAAGGGGGCGTCGTTACCACTGGGCTTCACCTTCTCTTTTCCCTGCCATCAGGCTGGATTGAACAAGGTCAGCACCCATACACCGCAAACACACACATCAGCACCTATCTCAAAAGTTTCATTCTTTTGGTTTGTTTTTATTCCGAACATCCCGCCCCCCAGTAACCCGAATCGCACCTCGGATCAGAGATAAACCGTTCCATATGTGCGTTACAACAAACACACAGCTGGGCCAAGAACCAGAGGGTAGCCAAGTGTTAAATTACTTCAAGTTCTCTAATTGATAGAATTATGCTGGAAAAAAGAAAAAGGATTATTGTGTTGTCAAACAAAAGCCGACAATCTGGACTTTCGCTTCAAAACCGGCGTCTTGGACGCCAGTGACAAACGCAGTCCATTACCTGAGCAAGCCTGAGTGCAGACTCATGAATGACACATGATCACATTACTGCAATTATTGCTTCAGGTTTTTCGACACGTCCAGCTGCACACTCGCTCCATTTCAGCTCAACAGTTTCTTTTCAGAATATTCGTTGCTAAAAAAATGTTGCTTAATTAAGTCAATTGACTTTTTTTTGTCCTCTCTCAATCAAATCTTTGGTTGAAGCAACAAACTGTAGCTTCAGTCCAACAATTTACGATTTGACTCCTTGACTCTTTCAAACGATTCCATGGGTAGTGACTCTGATTCATCAACTCTCTGAAATGACTCTTTGATTGGGTTTAAAGCACAGACTTGTTTTAACTCAAGTGATTTTGCTTGTGAATCTCTCAAATGACTCATCGGTTGAAGCGATCATTTGCGCTGACATTTTTTAAACCATTCATGCCGCTCTGAGGCCTCTCCGGGCCTCGTCTCAATTTGGTGCAAAATTACCTGCCAAACTGCTGCCAATTCTGGGCTTTCAGATTCTAATTGACAGAAAGATTTCCATCTTAGAGCATGAACATGACTCCCAGAAAGTGTAGTCTGATTTAGCTCCAGTTTCTCACCCAGTTGTGATCGAGACTGAGACCAGGCGTAGACCTGATGCTGTAACTAAGCTGGATGTTGACCGGAAAGCCTGAGGAACGAGCTGGTGGAGCTCTTGTGTATGTGGAATAATTAATCTCTGCTATAGAATATCTTGTATATGCTTTTAGAGGTTGAAACACCTGTGCTGCAAGAACCCATTTATGAATCCTTATTATAATAAAATGTAGAAATAAATAAACACACTGTAATGATGAGTAAAGTGATTCCCTATTTGACTCCTTGACTCTCTAAAATGAATCTTTGGTTGAAGTGACCTGTGTAACATCTGTAAAAAAACAAAACAAAAAAAACTGTAGCTTCAGTTTCAGCATCTTGACAATTGATTGGAGCGCCCAAAGAATGCAGTTATGACGCTTTATTTTATTATTATTATTATTATTATAAACATTATTAAGAGGCCTGTAAATTCCTGACATTTTAGTGACTCCTCAGGAAGTCTCAGGGGAACCTCAAGCGACCTCACCGTGTTCTCTTCTCCTTTTGGCGTACATTTTTTTAATGTTACGTCTCACTTCAACGCGAGTGTGGTGGTGTGGTGCAAATTCCCAGCTCGTCTAAAATGAGTCAAGCTGTCGCCCCTTTACCACTAGCTCATGACATTTTTCTTTTTTTTTTTCTTTATATATTAATTGCATTTGGATTATATTTCTTACTTTGGTTTTTAATTCATGAAAATGTAAATAAATTTTTTCTATAAAAGTGTTCAAAATTTACACGAAATTAAATCCAAATGCAAAATAAAGCATAATACAGTAGTATCGAATTAGGACTTTTATTATTGTAAAAAAAAAAAAAAAAATATATATATATATATATATATATATATATATATAAAAAATAAGTCACAAACGTGATCCCGAGTTTGACAGGATGTATAATTTATTAAAATGTTTTAATTAAAAAAAATTTAGAAATGATTTGTAATTAAATGTATGACTTTTGGCAGATGTTCTTATCCAGAGCACCATGAGCAGCTATGGGTTTGAAAACCTTTCTCAGGGGTCCAGGAGTGGCAGCTTGGCATAGCTGAGATTTTAACTCATGACCTTCCCCTCACTCTCTCTTTCTCCAGGGCATTCTACTGAGGTGGACAAAGGGCTTCAAGGCGAGTGGCTGTGAAGGTGAAGATGTAGCGATGCTGCTCAAGGACGCCATCCATCGCATGGAGGTCTGTGTCCCCATGCGGGAGCATGTAAAATCTTACGCACTGATGTCATACACTAATCTGCAGCGTAGCGCCACCTAAAGTAGAACACACACATTCACTGTCTGATTCACTGCCAATTATTTCTGTATAATTACAACAACACTGGATTCTGTCACTTTTACTGCTCAAACAGCAGCAGCGCGATTTCACACCCTGCGGGCAAGAGGGAGAAAGAAGAGGGGGATAGATAGAGGGAGAGGGGAAAAAGGAGAGAGGGATAGATAGAGGGAGAGGGAGAAGGGAAAAGGAAAGGGGGATAGATAGAGGGGAAAGGTCAAAGGAGAGTGGGATAGATAGAGGGAGAGCGGAAAAGGAGAGG